>NC_138125.1:38087662-38192662 GCF_964188305.1 Podarcis bocagei | reverse complement strand
ATATATATATATATATATATAGTATATGAAAACCTTCTTAAATCTTTAATTAACTATCATGGATGAGAACAGCAACAAATATATATATATATGTATATTTACCAAGGGAGAAGGGAAGTTCCCTTGGATTCTCTAAAAATAAACACACTGACAGAGAGATGATTTAAGATTGATTTAAACTGGGAGAGCACCTGAGACGCTATTGGGTAAGGAGATTGCAGGCAGAGAGAGGCATCCATCGGCAGAAATCTCCTAATTGCTGCAGTGGAAACTGCTATCCTTGTCACTGGGCACTTCCAGATGACCTGTTTATTGCACATTCATCGTAATTTGTGTGCAGGGAGATTAGATGATGTAAGCTATTTAATGAGCATTCATTCTGATCCATATGCAGAGAGGTTAGATGACATTGCATCAAAACAAGTGTTAGGCCACATTTTCCAGTGCATTTCTCTGTCTTTTTCCTTATTTCAAAGAGTCTTTGGGGGAAAGCTGGTTTGATGAGCAAGACCCTCCCACCCCATTAGCGATAATTGTGCAACCATGGAATGTGATTGAACCCCACCCGAAAACAGCAACAGACCTGAAGCGCCCGCCGTTCCACCTACTGTGTTCTGCACAGTAGATCTGAAAGCAGGACATATTGCAGGAATTGTGCCCTTGACCTGCCCCCAGGAATGGAGCTGCCATACTTGTTTTCCTTGTAGTTAGGGTTGGTGGTGGGGAACATTGAAAAATAAACAAACAGCTGAACCCAGGCTGGGAAGCTGGGAAGTCTGACGCCACTACCTTCTGCTGCAATTGGGGGAAGCCACTAAGACACTCGGCCATCCATCTCCCCGTCCCTGGGATGCAGGATCTTCTACCCACACCTGAAGAAGAAATCTCAGCACTCTTAAGAAAAACAGGAAATAGGAAATGTAGAAGAGTCGACAAGGATTGGTTTGCCTGGTATTACTAAGTGGCCTGAAACAAGGTGGGCTGCAGCTAGACCTGTTACTGTAACTGTATCCTACATTCCGCAGACCAGAGTGCTCGGCCGAGGCTGCTTCAAAGGCAACAGCAGCACAATGACTTTTCTTAGCTTCAAAGATGCCTGGAAAACACCAAGATGGTGGAGGCCATATAATACTTAGAACAGCTCGGTAACTTAATTACCTGCTAAGAGTCACTTAGATCACAGCAGTCTTGAGGTGCTATTGAGGCAGGTGACTCATATAACCCAACCACTTCCCACTATTTGATATATTACCCCTTTTCACATGTCCCAACGAATGAAGAATGAGATCTCATGCGCTCTCCACCATCCCTGTCTCTTTGGATTCAGTTAAATGGCTGCACCAAAGCCTATTCATGTGTGCACATCCATCTGTCTTTGCCCACAGCAATTCTGGCCAATTGCGCAGCAACTTGTAGGTTTCAACTACGTACCCCAATTGCCACCCCATTCAGAGGAAATAAAGTTGAAAAGCCCATTTGGGGGGTACAAAGGCAGGTGAGCCCCCATTGGCACTCCCAGCAGCTGCTTAGAGTGAGGGCAGAAAACATTACCCATGCTTGGATTTGTTTCAGCAAGGCACTAGAGAGTGAGGACAATCTGCCCCGTTACTCTCCATGTAACTTTACCTTGCTCCACCCTTACTAATAGAAACATTTGGGAGGGGGTGGATTTAAGGCAGGGAATCCCCCATGGCTGCTTTTTGAGAAGGAAAAGGAGGAAGAAGAAGAAGAAGAAGAAGAAGAAGAAGAAGAAGAAGAAGAAGAAGAGGAGGAGGAGTTTGGATTTGATATCCCGCCTTTCACTCCCCTTCAGGAGTCTCAAAGCGGCTAACATTCTCCTTTCCCTTCCTCCCCCACAACAAACACTCTGTGAGGTGAGTGGGGCTGAGAGACTTCAAAGAAATGTGACTGGCCCAAGGTCACCCAGCAGCTGCATGTGGAGGAGTGGAGACACGAACCCGGTTCCCCAGATTACGAGACTACCGCTCTTAACCACTACACCACACTGGAGTAGACCTGGAACCCCGAAAACGATGATGCCATGCCACATCATCTTTGAAGCTAAGGTACTAGATTAAAAATTGCTTATTTAACAAGACTTTTGAATGACTGCTATGATTTTATTTGGGGGGGGTTAATTGTCAGAGGCAGAACTACCTGCCCCGACACCCGGAGTGGCGTGGGGGTGGGGCTAGCCAGCCCATGGGGGCAAGGCTTGCTGCCTGCACGGCAAGCGTCCCTAGCTGCCTGCCACCCGTGCAGAGAGCATGGCGGGGGGTCCACTAGCCGCCCACGCGGCAATTGTCTCTAGCCGCCCACCGCCCATGCGGCAAGCATCAGGGGGCCACCGCTAACTTCCCGTCGCCCATGCGGTGAGCATCTGGGGGGCGTGGCGATGTGACCCCCCCCCCGGGATGGCACCTGGGGCGGACTGCACCCCCTGCACCCCTTTCCCCCACCAGTGGGTATTGTTTTAGTACTTTGGAGTTTCTAATAGCTCCTTCTGGATCATTCTGCTGCTTGCTTTTATTTAGGTTCGCAGTACTTTAAGTGTTTAATTTTATTAGCATATAGTAGGGATGCCTGAAAAATTCTCAGAGCTCAGGCTCAGGCATGAATTCCAAGGCTAAGTAAGCCTCCCATCGGTATAGGAATTTCCACTCCCACAATAGGACTGTCCCTTCTTCTTCCCCCAAGCCTCCCTAAATCTGTCCTGGGGCACATATGGAGGGAGGAAAGTGGGGAAAGTCCAGTTCTACAAGCAGAAATCCTTGTGCTGATTGAATGCCTTAGTTGGATTCTGCCCTCAGCCTTCCTCTAAGGAACAGAATGCTTTGCATTCTCCAAAATCATTTCTCTTGCTCAGATTGAAGCCAAATCTTTAAGTTAAGAGAAAGGAATGGGGAAGTGTGTTTTTCAGGGGAAAGGCTGAGGCTGAGTGAGTACAGTGCATTTTTTTTTCAAGCCCTCAAATCTTTCTGCAAAATGATCCAAAATTTCCCATTTCTTAACATAAAATCTCCAATCCTTTCCATGTTTATCCATGACAGGCTTGGGTGAGCTCATCCATCTTTAGTAAGTGTGTGTCTGATCTCTGTATTTAATGTATGTAGTGATGGGGAACGTGTGGCCTTCCAGGTGTTGCTGGACTACAACTCCCATCATCCAGACCATTGGCCATGCTGGCTGATGGGAGCTGAAGTCCAACAGTGGGGAACCACAAGTTCTTCTACCCTGGTTTAATGCAATCAACAAATGATTTAAATCAGTTACAAATAAATCAAGGCTTAAGAACCTTGCACTTTTTTCTGCATCTGTCTGATCTTGTTCTTTCCTTGGCTCCATATTATAGAGGAGCATGTAACAGCCTGTACCTGAACCTGCAAATACTCATATATTAGCCCAATTTTTGCAAAGGTCAATGAACTACAAGTGTATCACTCTCTGGTTGAGAAACACATTTAGCCCAGGTGCCTGATCACAAAAGTCAGGATATTTATTTCCACTAATATTTTTTAATCATTGCAAGATATACAAGGAACGGATATGTAGGAAGAAGGGAATTAACTGAGGTTTGTGTTTATGGGAATAATTTTCTGCGTAGGTGGTGACTTGCTTCTCTTCTGCTGGTTTATTTTATTGCTAACAAGAGGCAACACTATAAACTGGGAATTTTCTGACAGGGAAGCAACCCATTTTATAGAAAGATGCCCCTTGTTTGTGTGAAGTAAAGTGGGCTGGAGGCTAGTTTTAGAATGGTTTGATGGGCAGGGAGATTTCTGTGAAAGGAAGGGCAGCATTACATATAACTTGAGTCACCCTCACAAGGGTATCACAGGTAAAACATGTAACAGGTTTAAAATAGTGGCATATTGAAGGTATCAAAGTTAGGACCAAAAGAGTAGTGGTTCAAGGGAGAAATGACAATGGATGGAAGAATATTATTATTATTATTATTATTATTATTATTATTATTATTATTATTATTATTACTACACAGGTGGGTGGGTCCAATGAGTCCCAGTCTACGGATAGCTCCTCTCTCGCTCTCAGCTGCTCATCCACAATATTATTTCCAAGGGGATGCGGGTGGCACTGTGGCCTACACCACTGAGCCTCTTGGGCTTGCTGATCGGAAGGTCAGTGGTTTGAACCTACACAACATGGTGAGCTCCTGCCAGCCTAGCAATTTGAAAACATACCAGTGCAAGTAGACAAATAGGTACTGCTGCGGTGGGAAGGTAAACTGCATTTCCATGCTGTTCCATACGCTCTGGCACTCGTCACAGTGTCCTGTTGCATCAGAAGTGGTTTAGTCATGAAGGCCACATGACCCGGAAAGCTGTCTGTGGACAAACGCTGGCTCCCTCGGCCTTAAAAATGAGATGAGTGTCATACCCCATAGTCACCTTTGACTGGACTTAACCGTCCAGGGGTCCTTTACCTTTACACCTTTTTAATTGTTTTATTCATTTTGACTTAAATAGGTCCACACAGTAACTAAAAATCATAATTCAAAATAATGGGGATAATACCAACCTCCCTTCTAGAACTCTTTAGAGGATTACTGAGACAGAGGGTTTTGAACTCTCCAAAGCATTTAATGAATGCTAAGTGTTACTATTTTCCTAGCAGCTAACTCTGCTTACTTAAGCTTAAGATCCTCTTAGCATCGTGAGGATTCAGGATTTAAAAATCAATATAAACTGTTGCTTCTTATTTATTGAAAGTCAAGCCTGTGATAGATGCCTGGGCTGGCAGATTCCAATTTCAAGTCAACAAAGCTGAGTCAAGCCTATAAACAAACATGGACTCTCATCCAAAGCATTTCTTGAGACTCTGGGATTTCCACAGATTGAGTTCTGAGGGAAAATAAATATCTATATCTATATCTATATCTATATCTATATCTATATCTATATCTATATCTATATCTATATCTATATCTATATCTATATCTATATCATCTATATCTATATCTATATCTATATCTATATCTATATCTATATCTATATCTATATCTATATCCATCTTTCTAGATATTAGGCACATTCTGATCTGTGGGTGGTAAGGTTCAATTTGTTCCTGGCACCAGTCAATACTGCTGTTGGAGTGTGCCTTTGTCATCTTAATAGTTTTGTTTTTTATAAACAGTTTGTGTCATTGCACTACAATTGATTTGACTGAGCTAATTCGCCCATGGAAATCAGAAATAGTTTAACCAGTGTGTATGGTAAAGACATACTATGCGGAGAGGGAGAGAGAGCAAGAGAGCTGCTAAAATAATTTGTCTCCAAAGATTAAGTTTTTTTCTCCATCAAGTGAGAATAAACAATGAGTTATGATCTCATCCCCACCCCACCCCCAAAATCCCCAGCTACAATCTCTTTTCTAAATGAACAGTATATTCAGATTAATGCATTTACAGTCAGCTGTACACACAGAGAGAGGACTCCACATAATCAAGAACTCTATATCAAGAACTCCTGAATCATATTCACACCATACATTTAAAATTCTGTGATACCACTTTAAACACTGATGGCTTCCCCCAGGGGATTCTGGGAGTTGTAGTTTGTTAAGGGTACTGCTGACAGTTGGTAGGAGAACCCTATTTCCACCACAGAGCAATAGTTCTCAGACTGGTTTAACAATCAATCACAGGAAACTTTGGGAAATGTAGATCTGTGAGGGGAATATGGGTTTCCTAACAACTTTCAACACCCTTAATAAACTACAGGCATTGTGGTTATATGGGCTGGCAGTGGGAGATACAGATATAGAGGGGAGCAGAGTGGGGTTGACGTCTGTGAATCAATCTAAGTGACATTAGTTGTGTGAATGCAGTTAACATGCACATTCTTGGTGAGGATGCCTGGGTCTCTGTGAGGTGGCGAATGCAAGTGTCATATATTTCTGTTTAGGTAGCTCAGGGTTAGGTTTTTGTTCTGCCTTTAATATGTAGCTTATCCAGTACATATGCATTTTATACTGTTGGGAAAATGTTCATTATTTTAAGTTTTTAATTTTATTGCATGTTTGGTGTGGTGGTGATTATCATCTGGGGAAACCAATGAGTTAAAGTTACAAGAAAGGAGATTCCAACTAAGTATCAAGAAGAACTTTCTGACGGTAAGAGCTCTTTGACAGTGGAACGGACTCCCTCAGGAGATGGTAGACTTTCCTTCTTTGGAGATTTTAAGTAGAAATTGGATGGCCATCTGTCATGGATGCTTTAGTTGAGATTCCTGTATTGCAGGGGGTTGGACTAGATGACCCAGGGGGTCCCTTTGAACTCCACAATTCTATGGTTCTATTACAAATGCATTAATTAATGTTTACAGGAAAATAGTTGAAACTTTTTTTTAAAAAAAACATAAAAATTCTTCAATATTGCATCTGTTTGCAACATCTAATTAACATTTTAAAGGCTACAGCTTAATTGGAATGAACGACAAGGCTTTGCCTACCTAAGACAGCTCATGAACATGATTGCAGCAAAGTAATTTTCCTTTGTTAGGTACAGATTTTCAATAATAGAGTTCTCTTGGCTTAATAAAGTTAAGCACCACTTACAACCAATACTTCTTTTTGCTTCATTCTATTATATATCAGGGTGGCTGTTCTGTTCTTGTAGCCACCACCTGCAAAGGTGTTCATTTCTACTCTCCTACTGTGTGGGTACTCTGTCTAACCCCCAACCTTCTAGTTTTTATAATCGCTCTGCAAAATGCTGTTTGAATTTTTATGAGCTAGGTTTCCTTACCACTAATTTAAAGTTTCAGAGATTTATGCTGCCCAGTACGGTTCTATTTTGACTCGATTCGTTTTCAAATGCCCTGTGAGATCCTCTCTATTATTGTCATAATAACAAGCAGGAAAATGTATGTCAAATGAAATTAATACTTCTAAGCAGATGAGCATACAGCTGAGCTACAGAAGTTGAAAGGGGGGGGAAAAAATACTGTATTCTTTTTCAAAGCACTGAAGTACTCAAAAATAAGTCCCACACAAAACTGCTTGGGTTTCAAATAGCTTGTGGCAGGGATGCAAAACCCGTAGGCCTCCACAGATTGCCAGGCTACAGTTCCCATCATCCCTGACCATAAGTAGGGCTGAGGGGAGCTGGGAGTTCAACATTATCTGGAGGATCACAGGTTCCCCATACCTGGCTTATGGGCACAATTTGAGGGGCTGGAAATTACTTCTACAACCCCAACTGGTGTAGAGCCAGAATGTCTTTGTGATACTCTGGCTGCATGAAAAACTGTGGTGTGAGATCAAGAGGCGCATTGCTCTAAGTTCCATCTACCCATAAGATTGGATCCCAAGATTACAAGAGCAGGACATTCTCAGTATAGACCCATGATAATGGAATTTCCTCCCCAGGGAAGTTCACCATCTCATATTTTTTAGGAAGTAGGCAAAAAACTAAATTATGTTTAAAACTGCACTGAATAAAGTATTTAAAATGTACTTTTGGGTGGTGGCTGGAGATGTTTCGGGTAACTTTGAATGATAGTTTAATTTATTATTTTGTGCTGTCATGTTATGCATTTTATCACTTCTGTCTGCATTATTAAATTGGAATGCTCATTGGTTTCCTTGTGTGTATGGAAAAGTATAATGTACCGTAATTATACTGTGAACTGCCCTGGTATCTACAGATGAAGGGTGGCAGAAGGAGAAGAAGAAGGAGAAGGAGAAGGAGAAGGAGAAGGAGAAGGAGAAGGAGAAGGAGAAGGAGAAGGAGACCCAATGTGAGGCCAAGGAGAGCTGCCTGGGCACAGGTTTGGTGGTTTGAAAACTCCCATTGTCAATTGGTCATGCTGACTGAATCTGATGGGATTTGGAAGTCAAACATCATTTAGAGGGCACCATGTTGGTTACTCCTGCACTAGGATTACTAGAAAGAAGAGAAATATAATTTTTGTAGAAGAGATGGGTGTTGCAACCCATTAGCAGATGACTATGCATGATCTGTTTTTGAGAGATCTATGGGATGAGGGCAACAATTCACTCCACACCCTTTCCTCCTCCTAATTAATGCCTAAGCATTACTTCTTTTACACACCACCATAATGAGTCTGTTATTTTATTCAAATACTGGTTGAAAAGTAATAGGATTCTATCCAAATAAAGAAGAACCCATAAAATGCAGGCACATTTCCCTCTAAAATGTTACTTTAAAAATAAATAAAAAAGAAAGTGCAGATGGCACCACAAATAAATGACTGTCATGCACTAGGATCTTTTCTATGCAAATGACTAATACATCAGTACAATTCTGCCAGAGCAACAGCAAGAGTCTGCCAAAAAGGAATCATATCATAATCAGTGAGTGTTCCTGATTGTTCACTGTTTGTGACACATATGGATCCTCTGAAATACAGAACACCTACCTAGAGAAACAGTCAAATCATTATGCATCATGAACTTTTGCATGTGTTTAGAATGTTTTAAGGAAACTATTTGGTCTGCAATAAACAGACATATTTTCTCAGTGTCATTACAGCAATAGCTGTGCAAAAATAAAAAAAAGCAATAAACAAGGCTGTTGTAGTAGCTGTGCTTAAACTTGCAAATCTCTACACTGGAAAGGCATGCTAACTCTCATTGCAGAATAATAGATCGATTACTCATTCAGGAGAACAAATTTACAATAAATATATATATTTAAAGATCCCATGCTGTGTTCGAAGAGAGGAGTTCCATCTCCCACCCCAGAGATTTCAAGCTGTTTTGAAATATGAAAAGGTATGAAGATGTTGATTCTATATGTTCTTATTATATTTCAATCAACATCCTGATGGAGAAAGCCACTGTCAACAACTATTCTTGCAGCTGATAAACAGGGGGGCAATGCTATCAGTATTGATCAATAACAAATCAGATGATGCAGTGCCTGTCCAATAAGGTTCCTGTTCTTTCACAGAAACAATGGACATTTTTTCTTTTCCTGCTATATATCAGGGCGGTCCAACAGGTCGACTGTGATCTGCTGGTCGATCGCGGGGAGCCCGCAGTTGATCTAATGGCTCGCCCTGCCACACCCATTAAAAAACTCAACAACTTTGGTTCCCCAAAAAGGCTCAACAACTTCGATGAATCCAATAGGTAGATCACTGCAACTATTTTTATAGTTGGAGTAGATCACAGTCTCTTGGGAGTTGGACATGCCTGCTATATATGACAGGTAAATGTTAGGTGACTCACCCATGAAAACCACAATGATGGTGGACTGAATTAATTCTGGTCTTGTTTCTTTTCTGCTTAGAAAAGTGGTGTCATGGCTAAGAGCCAAAGATTCAGAGGTCTGAGCAGAGGTGTTTTTTCCCATCACTCTTTGGAAGGTTAATTTCTTACCTAATTTATGCATTCATTAATCAAATATTGTAATATTTTAACTCAGTTGAAAAAAACACGTCTGCTCCTTCCTGCAACTGACTCAGGATATGCTCTCCTTTCTCAAACTGATTCTGCCTTTACTTGCTAAGAAAGACATGTATCAGGCTAGCAGATATGCGCCTGGGTCACATTATACAATAGGTCAAACAATGGTTTACAGGGACCACATTAATGTTGGGGTTCCTTTAGAGGAGCTTACAGCTGCTTTACCCAGTCCTTTTTGCTTCCACACCACATGAAGCTCAGCCAAGCTTGGGGTTTTTTTCTCTCCTAAACATGTCATCCAAACAAAGATTGTGGTTAAGCCCTCTTCTCACTAACCATGAGTTATGCAATCTTGGCTACAGCTAAGTGAGGAGAAAATCCATGATCCCAGATTCAGATGGCACACTAAGCCAAACCTTGGGTTAGCTCACTGTGGCAGCAGAGCTTCTCTCTGGTAGCCTGCACATTCTCATGGGTGCACGATGTGGCCCAAGCAAGTTGTGTTACGTGACCCAAGCCAGCACAACCAGCAATTGCTTTATAATATGTACATCTTCAGAGTTATATGAACAACAACAACAACAATATTTGTTGGGGGTGCCAAATTTTGGCCTTGTACAGGGTGCCATATTACAAAAGATTACCGAACTCTGCCCTTGCTAGAAGTGTTGAAAACTGAAATCCAAACATGTTTGCTGGGTTCTGATGCATTATCTTTTACACCAGGGAAACTCCTGGCCTGTAGGCTGCCTATGGGCCACAGCCAGATTTCATCCAGTCTTTCAGGGCCCCCTCCCACCCATTCACTGTTCAGTGGTGAGCGGATGTAAGAGGAAAGGACTTTGATGTTGTGCAACTGCAATTCTCTGCAAGAAGATCTGTTGCACAAAGATCAAAGCAGAGGAGAACATGTCTCAGCAGAGAGGTAGACTTGTATTCCTTACAAATATGCAAAAGGCATAAATGCCTTTTGAAGTTAGTTGCATCCTTCTTGTGTGGATGCCGAGTTCCTTTCTGCCTATAGTAGAGTCAGGACAGATAAAAGGTGTTGAAAAGTTTTCTTTCTTTCTTTCTTTCTTTCTTTCTTTCTTTCTTTCTTTCTTTCTTTCTTTCTTTCTTTCAAAATTCATTAAAAGGTCTATGGAGAAAAGTGACCAAGGTTTAAATTTACATTTCTGCTTCCATGGGATTGTATGTGTCTGACTGTGATTGTATCTGTGTTTCTTGAGTTAAGGCTATGTAATTGTGCCTGTCATAGAATCTTAGAATCGTACAGTTGGAAGGGACCATGAGGGTCGTCTAGTCCAACTCTCTGCAATGCAGGAATCTTTTGCCCAACATGGGGCTCAAACCCATGACCATGAGATCATGCTCTACCAACTGAGCACTCCTACTACTTTAAAGTTGCCCAAACAGCTTTGCACTGAGACAAAGTGTCCCCCCAGTTCACATAATGTCTCCCACAGAATGTCTCTCCCCTGCCTTACACTCTTCAAGAATGGAGCTGTCCAGCTAACAAGCCGCAGCGAGCAGATTTACAGAGGTACTTTCTGTGTTCAAAAAGTTAGTAAAAACATACATTTATCTGCCAGCATCCCTGGTGCACCCCCTACTGTTTAGACAAGCTCTTCTCTTGCTCAGGATAGATCTTCAGTATTCGTCATGACATTGTAACTGAGCAAAAAACTCCTTCATAACATAACCAATCTTGAATGTTTAATTTCTTAAAACTGAATTTGGAAGACTTCCCAGATCATACATCTGTTATGCTAATTGGCAAAGGAGAAGGCTGTAGAAAGAAATGCTGGGGAGGATCAATGTCCTTCTCTCGCCTTCCATGCAAAAACATAATGCGATTCTCCCCTCCCTTCTCTCCTCCATGGCATGTTTGCAGGCTACCTGGCAAATACAAACAGGAACACCTGTATGCCTGACACATCACACCTGCACCGTGACACACTGATATGTGCCACTAGTCTTCCAAAGGAGGAGAGACTCTGCATGTTAATTGCCTTTTCCCACACAGAACAAGTTCCATAGATAGAATCAGCAACAGAAAAGATATGATGCCACATTGCAGTAAGGAAACAAGAGGCTGGAAGGAAGAGGGGGGATTTCTTTTTGCTGTTTTACTATAAGAACCCAGGCAGCCTTCATTGTTTCTCCTGCATAGAAGTTTGTTGGAGGAAAATTTTAAAGGGTGCATTTGTTGCTCATCAGTGTGGGAGACATGCTGCCACCTCTACCTGGCCTTACCCCCACTCATTGTAAGTGCTGAATTTGGGTCTCTCACCTGTTCCCTTTCTTTTGCTGGTGACTGGGAATGAATGGATGAATGAATGAATGAGGGAAGTGTGGGGTGGAACAGAAATTGCACAAACACAATAAAGCACATGTTGGCAACCTGCAGCCCACAGACTGCATGCAGCCCTTGAGAACACCCCATGTGTTCCCAGCTAATCAACCATCAGTTAAGCTATGGGGCCAGGGGGCAGGGAGAATAGCACCCTATTGCTAAATAACTCCAGGACAGTGATCTTTGCTACACCAGGATCACTGTGGGGTGAGGTTAAAGGACCAAGTCTCCTGAAATCCCAATGTGCAAAAGATCACTATCTCTTTTCTAGACTGCATCAGGATCACTGGGGAGTGGAGGCTTCAATCTGCCCACCCCACCTGCTGCTACCATGTTAATTCTCCAGCAATCCTGATGCAGCAGAGTTCACTATCCCAGAGCAGGAAGGGCACAGCACGATTGGCTGCATGAGGATCATGGGGAGTGAAATATGAATATGAATAGGAATAATTTATTATTTATATCCCAACAGAATACCAACAATAAAGAAGTGATAAAATATCAAACATTCCCTAAGCAGCCTGCCTTCCAATGTCTTCTAAAAGCCAGATAGTTGTTTATTTCCTTGACATCTGAAGGGAGGGTTTTCCACAGGGCTGGTGCCACTACCAAGAAGGCCCTCTGCCTGGTTCCCTGTAACCTCACTTCTCACAGTGAGGGAACCGCCAGAAGGCCCTTGGAGCTGGACCTCAGTGTCTGGGCTGAACGATAGGGGTGGAGATGCTCCTTCAGGCTTTAACCTCAGTTCCTCACCTGAAATCCTAGTGCAGTCAAAAGCACTAAGAGGGGAGGTTGAAGTGTGTGTGTGTGTGTGTGTGTGTGTGTGTGTGTGAGAGAGAGAGAGAGAGAGAGAGAGAGAGAGAGAGAGAGAGAGAATTGATTGGGTGTGTTAATAGCCCCACCTACTACAACTGCCATTCATGCCCACCATGATCCATGGAGCCCCTGAGTGTTAACCCATTGTTGCATGTGGACTTCAGATGCAAAAGGAAAGGCACTCTTGGCTTAACATCAGCTGCCATGGTTGCCAGCTCCCATTGCCTTCGGTCCCACTCTCCCAGTCACATGGGTATCAGTCGTTGTGTGGCTCTTTATTCACAAACCAGCTGCAATGTTATGCGATCTTACAGCAAATTCGTCTTCACACTAAATCTGGGTGGATCTAGCTGGGGAGATGAAACATTGCAGATGGAGAAGTGTCTTTTTTTAAAAAAAAAAGTTATTTATTAATCATCCTGCATGTATATCTGTCACAGTGATGTGCACAATATAATAAAAACGGCGTTATAAATCCCAGTTAAAAACAGCACAGAAAATACAAGAAATTACTTGAAAACACTAAAATGTAAAAAATAAAAATAAATACTGATCTCCTGGAGCAGGTAAGAATGTTTCACATTGATTTGGAGTTGCTGATTAATTAAACAAGATTACTTATCTCAGGGGACATTCTTCCTTTTCTTTGTGTGTGTGTGTGTGTGTGTGTGTGTGTGTGTAATCAATTTAAAATACAAACATATGCAAAAATATACAAAATCATTACAACAAAAGTGAAAGAGAGTAAAGAAAGAAGAAACCAAAAAGGAAGAAAAAGAACAAACTAAGAGAGGAAGGAAAAAAGGGGGGAAAGAAAGAAGAAAAGAAAAAAAAGAAAAAAAGAAAAAGCTATGTACAAAAAAGAACAATATCTTCTTGAATAATATCTTCTTGAATAAATAAAAATTCTGGAAATTCTGGATACTTCCAATCGTTCTCATTATACTGTTTGTACAATACTGTCGTTATTTTTTTCGCACAGTTTTACATTCTTTTATATCATTTCCAACTAGTCAAAAAAAATATTTGTTACCTGTTTTCACTTACAAGTATCATTCAAGTTCTGCTAATATGGTAGGATTAGTACAATATAATCTTAAGTAATCCTTATTCTCCATTCTCCATATATTTTCTGATTTAAAACTCCTGTAACTCTTCCTGTCAGTTTTGCTAGTTGTAAATATTCTTTCATGAGTATCTGCCAATCTGTTATCATTGGTAGTATTTCACTTTTCCAGTTCCTTGCCACAAGAATTCTCGCTGCTGTAATTGCATACATGTACATTGGTCTTATATATTTTTTAAATTTCTAGTGGTAGTATACCTAAAAAAAATTCTGGTTTTTTTAAAAGGTAAGTTTGAATAGCTTCTTAAATTCATTGTAGATATTATTCCAGTATTCACCAATAACTGCACAAGTCCACCACATGTGATAGTATGACTTCACACCTTTTTTACATCTCCAATAAGTTGTGACCATCCTTTATACATTTTAACAAGTTTTAAAGGGGTGTGGTGCCATCTATAGAACATCCTCATGGTGTTTTCCCTTAGGTTATAGCATGCTGTAAATTTAATATCTTTCCCATTGTTCCATGTATATGTTGTGTCCAAAGTCCTTCACCCATCTTACCATAGCTGCTTTAACTTGTTCGTCTTTTATTTCCCATTCTAGAAGGTAATCATAAATTTGTGAAATATGTATTCCTTTGTTAAAGATTAATTCTCTTTCGAATATGGATGTTTCTTTTGCAATTCCTTATTTTATGTCTATGGCCAATCTTTGATTTAACTCGAAATATTGTAACCAGTCCGATAGGTACTTTTGATTTCATTGTATTTTTTCAGAGTTGGCTGGTCCTTATCTGCTTCTAAGACATTCTTCCAATAAAAACATATGTATTTTTACTTTGATTAGTGCACAATATAAATATTATTATTTCAATCTGTGGATTATTAATAATACCATTATTAATACAAGTGCAGACCCTTGAAAAGCTTTCGGGGGGTTTTCTCCAATGCTTACTCTGATGTGAATAGACATGTGCATCCAAGTGTGTATTCCTTTTGAGGCAAAACAATGTGGAGAGGCCACATCTTGTCCTTTCCTGCATTCTGTATGCAAGACAAGCACTTTACAAATATGGGGAGGAGCTGTTATTAACAGTTTCTGCTATGTGTTGAGCAAAGTGTCTATTATCCAGGGCTCAGTAAATGTCATAAGAATTGTAATATATTTACACCTAAGGTGTAAAGTTTTAACTTATTTTAATGGATAGTAATTACAATTCCAGAAATATGTGTGTGAGTGTGTTTAATTTCCCTTTTTTAAAAATACACCTGTGTCATAATGTTGTAGCTTACATATCTTTGTGTCACCCAAGATTATACTGTGTCTATAATATGTGCAGGCATGTACTGAAATTGTGCTAATGTTCCATCCGACACACAGCTAATTGCCTTGCACTGATTGATGTTTAGATAGGATTTTCCTGCCATTCTTTTGACAACCCAGTTTGTTAGTTAAACAAGTATATAAATCGGGACACATGGTGAGTGTACATGTTCGCTTGTCAATCTAAACTTATGACTTGCATTGTTCACTTTAAAAGGCTTTTGAATCCTGCATAGCAATATGTATTTCCTCAAACCCCAAAATTTCATTATGAAAACAGAAATTTGAAAGGGGAAAAAACCCACACACATAAGTATGATAAAACAACTGTAAAAGAAGCACTTTTTTCAAAAGCCCACAGTTGACATTTAGAGGCTAAATTTTCTAAATGTATTTGCATTTAGTTACTTATTGCTTGTCTGATATTTGTACTTGGGTGCCTCACTGCTTTCTCAAACTCAATATGTCCAAAATTGAATTTCTCATCTTTCCTTCCAAACTGCCTTTTCCTTGATCAGTCTGTATCCATTAACAGTTTCACCATCCTCCCTGTCAACTAGGCATGAAGCCTTGGCTTTGCTTTTCATTCCTTCCTCTCTTTTGCTCTCCATATTCAGCCTATCATCAAATCATGTCACTACTTCTATACAATTTTTGCAAAAAATAATAATAAATCTGTCTCTTCTCATTATTTTGCTTTATCTCTGGCATATAGTGTGGCTGTCTCATTCCTTGACTTAGTGGTGAATGGTGCCCATCAGTACTGGTAGGGCGGACGGCAGAGAGGTCAACAGTTGGCAGAGCCAGTGAAAGACAGAGGCAACTAATTCTAGTTTTGTCCCCATTCTCTTCCCTGCCAAAGTTCACAAGTGCAACAAAGAGACTAAGGAAGAGGAAGCGGACAGCCAGGCCACTAATTGAGCTGATTGTAAGTAAGTAAATAAGGTGGGTATTGGCTAAGGGTGGACTGAGGTTGATGAAGCAAAGCCTACAGTAAGCAGCAAGCTGAGAACAGAGACCCTAATGGACCAGCCTTCATTGCCTTCACTTCGGCACCTTTCTTCTCTCTGACTTTCTCATGTCAGACTTTCATTTTCTCCTCCCTGCCCAGAACACTCAAAGATAAACAGTGGGGGAAAGACTCAGCAACCTCACCCAATGGGTGTTGCTTTGTGAGCTAAATGGAACAATGGTGAGCCTCAGTCTGAAGGTGGCTTCCTGTGTTCTGCTCATTCTTGTCTGAAAGGACTAGCTAGTGTGCTGAAGCTTATAGAGTGTGGACTGGGCTTGAGTATGGAAAGCCCAGGTTCAAAAATATTCTCAGCTGTGAACTTCACTGGGACGTCTTGGACTAATCACTGTTTGTCTCTGCCTGGTCTACCTCACTGGGGTAAAATGTCACTCTGATACCCTTGGATGAAAATTGAGGTGTGAATAGAACAAAACAATAATTAGTGAGTGGCTTCCTGTCACCTTTTGTGTACCCTTGAGGTCTAACAAACCAACTTTGTCTTTGACTCGGAGAAGGGAGACACTTGACCTGTTTGTGGCTACCATCCAGGAAAAGCCTTATGAACATAAACTGTTCATAAAGTTCTGTACTAATAGTCTTATGAACACAAAGTTTTCATGGTGAAGGCAGTCACTGGTTGCATTAAGTCATGAAGTTTAATACATTAGTTTTGCTGGTTATAATGTTAGCACTTCTATCCCAATTTCTAACATTCCTTTTACACTGCAGTACCTGTTACATTATGGAAATGTGGCTTTCAAAGAAATCAATATAGTAAAATGTCACACAAAATTTTTAATGATGGGAAAGAATTGTATGCTGGGATACGGCCCTCACTTTTGCCACATGAAATCAGAATGCAGAACTCCTGCGATTTTCTGAGTAAACAGGGTTGCAAATGGATTTCCCCCCTGCAAACAATTAACACAGATTCTGGACTAAATGGGCCACTGGTCTGATCCAACAGACTCTTCTTATGTTCTTAACCTGTGGATCACCACAGAGAAGACACTCTCATGTACCACCACACCTTAAACCATATTCTATTTTAATTATATAATTACATTATTATATAATAAATACCATCAAGGCTGGCTACAAAATGGAGATCTTCTTTGAGTATTATTCTATGTTGCCAATCCAAATCCTATAGAATTTTCATGGGTTGTAGAAGTTACAGCCAATAGTTTGAGCTGCGCTTTAACCTAAGACTAGATTTCAAGGTGATTGGCTTCTGTCATTCACTTTCTGAGTGGTGCCAAATTCTAGAACATTTAAAAAGTGTTTATGTAAAAGACTGGCCAGGGAGAATTTGTTCCAGCAGAGCCTATGCATTGACTTCCAACTTTTGACCTTACAAAATAAAATATCATATGAGGATCAAAGCTCTGAAGTAATCAATAACAGCCTTATTACCTTATTAATCCCATAGTGAATCAGCATCTTAATGATATGTGTGAATAATTGATCTTCCCTGAATGTTTCAAAAAATATTTTAACTGAAGGAGTATTTTTATTTTGTTCTGAAGCTTTGGCATTTAACTCTGAAACCAGGATTGGTGATGTAGTTGAAGCCTGAAGGCCTAATCATATTGCCTTTCCTCATGTGAGTAGCGTGGTTCAAAATACTCATATGTGTAGAAGTAAGAAGCTTGGCTAAAGATAGCTTGAGAAAATTCCTTCCAGAATTTTTGTGGCTCATCCACTATTTCTTAAAGCTCTGCATGCGTTTCCTAGGCTTGGTTCACACATCTCAGCAAGCCAAATTATGGCCTACTGAGACCACGCAAATGTGCAGGCTCCCAGAGAGGAGCTCACAGGTTCTTAGCTGTTCCCATGTCTTTTTTACTTCCATGCTATGCTGTGCTAAGTCAAGGTCTGGTTTACCATGTTGCCGGAACCTAAACTCATGATTAAACTCTATCTTCACTAACCACTAGCTGTAGCTAGGAATGAGTGGAGCTATCAGTTTCAGCTTCTCTCAGTTTCTCATTCTTTCTGCCTTAAAGTCATCTCTCCATGTTTCCATGTCAGATTGCAGAATTGGGGTAGGGCAGGGAAGCTCATGAAAATTCACCAGCATTTTCATCCTAATGGCACATTTTTTGCAAACCAGTTCCCCGTAATATACGGCACTTTTGTACCCTTTTCACTTTTCGCTAACATATGCATATTAATGCATATTTTGACCTAGTATATGCATTTCTGTGCACACTGCTTGGCTGAGAATTTTGCTACAAAATTTGGAGAAGTGAATTGTGGAGAATGTCTGTGTTTTAGTTATGGTTTCAGAAAGTGAAAATTAGGCAGGCTTGCCTATAAATGCCTATAAAGTGTAATGAATTCCTCCCCTATTTCTAGCTATAGCTGAGGTTTGTTCTTGGCTTAACTCAGCACGCTGCAAGAGTAAAAAAAAGACCAGGAGGGAGAAAAGCAGCTGTGAGCTCATTTCTGTGAGTCTGCATGTTTGCTCAGTCCCAGTAACCCGTAGACTGGCTTCCTGTGATGTCTGAACTGCCGAGTCGTTTTCCTTACTGCAGCAACTGAAGCCAGTCACCCCACTTCCAGAGAAAGACACAGGAAGATGCAGCCTTTTGGTGAGAGTCAGTGTGGTGTAGTGGTTAAGAGAAGTAGACTCGTAATCTGGTGAACCGGGTCCGCGTCCCCGCTCCTCCACATGCAGCTGCTGGGTGACCTTGGGTTAGTCACACTTCTCTGAAGTCTCTCAGCCTCACTCACCTCACAGAGTGTTTGTTGTGGGAGAGGAAGGGAAAGGAGAATGTTAGCTGCTTTGAGACTCCGTAGGGTAGTGATAAAGCAGGACATCAAATCCAAACTACTCCTCCTTATTCTATTCTGCCAGTGTCTCTCTATATCTCCTTCCTTCCTCCATCCTTCTTCTTTTGTGTCTCCTCCACTGCTATGCAGTGGCGTAGCGTGGGTTGTCAGCACCCGGGGCAAGGCAAGTAATTTGCGCCCCCTAACCCGTGGATTTGCGCCCCTAACCCTAACCCCCAGATGTTGCGCCCGGTGCGGCCGGCCCCCCCTGCACCCCCCACGCTATGCCACTGCTGCTATGTATAAGGTTGATGGTTTACACATATAACCATAGGCCTCAATTGTGCGATTTTTCCTTCCCTCCATGTCTTGAGGGAAGAATCAAGCAAACTGAATCCATGCTTGGTTCTCTCTCTCTCTCTCTCTCTCTCTCTCTCTCTCTCTCTCTCTCTCTCACACACACACACACACACACACACACCCCATAGGTTATCCTCAGGGTTGGGCCACTGCTTTATACATGTTGGATGGGTTACTTCACTGACAGCTTCCAGAAAGTCAGTATCTTGTACAGTTAGTCAAAAATAGGGATGCTCACTAGGTCTTCCATACTTTTTTTAACCTTACCAAACACAATCCTACTTTCTAATGCACAGCAAATGTGTGATAATAAAACACACACAAGATGCCTCTATATTAGTCTATCAGCATGTAGAGTTCAAAGAGTGCAAAGATATCTTCAAATAATGCAGAAGGCACATGTCTGTACTACCAAAGAATGACTGAACTTCTGTTTGCAATGTTCTGTTTTTGTATGTAACTTTACTTGGCAACAGATGCAATATTTATAGTAAAGTCTATCACCGTTTATTAATGTTATACATTAGAGTATTTTTGCTACTCTAAAAAAATGATATGCTAAAATATGCCGAAACATTTTCAAATAAAACATGAAAAATGATCTGACAATTTATTAATTGCATTTCATTGTTGAAATAATAGAGCATAATAAATCTCTGAGCAAAGCAATGTAAATAATATATTGATTTCATCTAGCATAATTGTGCTAACCATTTATGAAGCCTTAATGAAGCCTCAAGAGAGCACTTTCCTACTTTGTTTGTTTTAAAATTACTAATTTTCCCCTAAGCTGAAGTTTTCTGATAATTTTTATATAAGCATAGAACTAGGCTAGCAATAATGTATGATATACATATGCCTGTGTTACTGATTATCAAATCTTCATGCTAATTGAAATTTCTATGTGATGTGATTTGAAGCACATTACAGGTATAATGCATCTTGAATTTTAAGTCTGTTGAAAGAAAGAAACTACTTTTCGGAGCACTGAACACATTATATTTCTGTCACTGATGACGCGGCTGTTGCATTATTTATCCGTTTGTATTTATACAGTGGTACTTTGGGTTAAGAACTTAATTTGTTCAGGAGGTCTGTTCTTAACCTGAAACTGTTCTTAACCTGAAGCACCACTTTAGCTAATGGGGCCTCCTGCTGCCGCTGTGCCGTCGGAGCATGATTTCTGTTCTCATCCTGAAGCAAAGTTCTTAACCCGAGGTACTATTTCTGTGTTAGCGGAGTCTGTAACCTGACGTGAATCTGACCTGAAGCGAATGTAACCCGAGGTACCACTGTACTCCAGATTGTATAGTTTGCCATTTTCCCCTGAAGGAGCAATCCTAACCCTTGCTCCTTGCTCCTGGGGGGTTAAGAAGTGGTGGAAAGAGGAACTCTGCCACATGGAGGCCACCAACAAGAGTGTGGTGGAGCTCACACAACCACCAGCAGTGTTGTTCATGGCAGTAGCCAGCATAAGGCCTTGAAACAAGTCAGGGATGGACCAGGGCCACTGATGGATCTAGAGATGATCTGATGCAGTCCACGCACTGGAGCAAGCCTATTCATTCCTCCTCCTTGGACCTGCGTACAAATCATAGAATGTCAGTCTCTGGAGTAAGCCACATAACTGACAAACTGGTGTGTGGTTACTGCTTTTGTCTTTCTTTAACATTTTACAGCTGCTGAGAACAGCTACTATCTCATCTGTGGGTATGCAGTAAAAAACAAACAAAACAAAATTGTTTTAAAATGCCCCCCAGGAAGTGGCTGCATGTCACAATGTGCAATCCTTTCCTAGGGAATTCTATGGAGCAAAGGTTAGTTGCCTTATGGGGTGCTGGCT
Organism: Podarcis bocagei; assembly: GCF_964188305.1. Classification (NCBI taxonomy): domain Eukaryota; kingdom Metazoa; phylum Chordata; class Lepidosauria; order Squamata; family Lacertidae; genus Podarcis; species Podarcis bocagei. Next base: position 38,171,709 of record NC_138125.1, on the reverse strand, counting down.
GCTTGCTCCCTCAACATACAACTCAACTACTCTTCCTTGACTTTCACCTTCTTCTCCATCCTTCCATTAGTTCAGGTTTCTAAGTGACAAAAACAAAAGCAAAATGGTGACAGGTCTCCAGTATGTGCCTTTATTAGCACATTTCGTATGAGCTCAGTTCCTTGGTGAGTAGCCTTGGTTGTTGAATTCACATTAGTCCAGATTTGTGCTGGTACAAGGACACAGCATATGGGGAATGCATCATATGACTCAGCAAGACATTAGCCTTATAAGCACAATCGCCCCACAGTTCCAGTGATCTTGTTGGCATCTGGAATGTTCTGGAACACAAGTATCAGAATCTTCATGTGAGCTAAGGAGCTGAGAATATTCTTCTGAAGGGCTGGCCTCCATCCAATTACTCACCCTGCTACTTCATATTGGTTGTACAGTCATACCTTGGATCCCAAATGCCCTGGAACTCAAGACGTTTTGGTTTCCGAACGCCGCAAACCCGGAAGTGATTGTCCCAGTTTGTGAACGTTCTTTTGGAACCCAAACATCTGACAGTGCTTCTGTGGCTTCTGATTGGCTGCAGCAGCTTCCTGCAGCCAATCAGATGCTGCAATTTGATTTTTGAATGTTTTGGAAGTTGAACAGACTTCCAGAACAGATTCTGTTCGACTTCTAAGGTACGACTGTACATAATTTCAATTGACTTTTATGGACCCTCCCGAACTTAAGCCTGTTCATCAGATGGTGGTTCATGTGGACAACTCATCTGATGTGATCTGTTGGTCGTACTTAAGACAGTTCAGTTCATAAGTTTATTGCTGTAGCCAAAGACCATGGCTGTTGGGAAAAAGCACCAAGGCAAAAGCCAGCTCCAGATTGCTGGAATGCAAAACAGGATGTTATGTTTTGCAGATGTACTGTTGGAGAAAAGGTGGAGCCTATTCTCTGTACTGAGCACCGGATGTTAGCTCAGAGTGTCATGTGACCTGTGCTGGAAGTACAGGGGAGGAGTTGTGTCTCTTCTGATGGAGTCTGAAGGGAACAGTCGCATTTCTATGTACTGTTGAGTGACAGGAATAAACATGTAAAAAGGACTCCTGTCTGTCTCATTTCTCCTCCCTGGGAGAATGCAGGGAGGGAGAGAGAAGCAGAGATGCAGAGGGTGTGTTCTTCTCACGACTAATGAGAAGAATCGCCGGGTTTGTTTACCTAGCCTGCCGGGGGTCGCAGACGGAAGGTAAACACAGTATCTCGCTCAATTGCCTCGGGGAGGCCAGGTACCTCTGACTGTGAGCGAAGATACTAAGCTTGTAATAGGCAATAGTATTAATAAAATAATACTGAACATACACCCATAAATTCATAATATTAAAAAGACTTTGCCAAGTTACAGAGAGATGCATAAGTTTCCCTTGTGCATCTCTGACAGATCCAATATTATTTTGCCTTTTCAAAATCTAATTTGTCAACATCTCTGTTGTAAGAGAGACATTACCAGAGACACCAACAAACCAATTAAACCTCTGAATCACCACAATTTATAGCAATTTTATCTAACTCCTTTTCCCTTTTTTTCCTTTTTTTTTTTTTTTTGCAGCCAGTGCATAGAGGGTTGCAAAGCTATTATTGTCATTCAAAAGAAAGTAAATCATTTCTGCTAGGATGTGCCTGCGTGAACAAAGGTTTCAGAAAGCGATCTCTTGGATCTCTGCATAAGGGGCAGGCTAACAGATAATGAGTGACGTCTTCCACCTGAGGTTGACCACAAATACAACGTCTGTCTGCATATAGGACATTGTTGTAGCGGCCAAGTAGTTAAGTCAATATGAGTCCTACAGCAATTAAAGGCTTTGAAGTTAATAAATGAAGACATGGCATGGGCTGTTCCCTGGCCACCTTACAATTAATCACTTTCTTCAAGATGTAGTTAGGATGAGTTGGGATGCTTCTCTCAGATAATCTTTGGGTTGAACTCTGGTGTCAAAAGGCAACTACATTCCCAGTGAAGAATTAAGGTCACTGGAATTCAGTTTTTCTGTGCTTGGCCTGGCAGAAGCAGGAACCAACATTTTTGACCTCTTAGGGCAGATGTGAAGCTTATCTATTCATTAAGACCTTTGCCTAAGTCTGCTATTCAGGAAGAGGAGGTCAAAATTCCTGTTAAGGCCCAGGGTTTGGAGTTCTTTTGAAGTGGCTTTGTATATTCATGGGAAGTGAATCATGGGAAAATTTACTCATTTGGAGGTGTGTTTTCCAGACATTCATTTGCATGTGCATTATATAAACATTATATACACCATTTACAACTTTTTTTTTTTTTACTAACAGTAACTAGGATCTGGAAGTGAGAACATCCCAAATATGTGAGGACACTAGGGTTATGAAATTTCAAATCTAATTTTCCCACAACGTAGATAACTGACTGAATGTCAGGTGCCCCGGGGTACAGTGTGGAGAACAGAAACAAAATGGTGGGTGGGTGGCTTCCATCTTAAGCATGTGACAGATGTGAGGGCAAAGCCATCACACATAGCCATGGGACAGGTAAACAGGAAGGCCAAATGGAAACACCAATGGGCCCTGGCAGTTATCACTTACCTTAAGAGTTCTTGAAAGGATTACAATCTACCTCTCATTTAAACTGGATCCAGTGAAGGTGGTAAATACCCTATGTGAATGTCTGGAGGTGGTTGGAGGATGGATGGCGGTTAAAAGATTGAGGTTGAATCCCGACAAGACAGAAATATCGCTTCTGGGGGACAGGGGACGGGCAGGTGTGGGGGACTCCCTGGTCCTGAATGAGGTAACTGTGCCCCTGAAGGACCAGGTGCGCAGCCTGAGAGTTATTTTGGACTCACAACTGTCCATGGAGTCACAGGTTAATTCTGTGTCCAGGGCAGCTGTCTACCAGCTCCATCTGGTACGCTGACTGAGACCCTCCCTGCCTGCAGACTGTCTCGCCAGAGCGGAACATGCATTGGTTTTTCTCCTGCTTGGACTACTGCAATGCACTCTACGTGGGGCTACCTTTGAAGGTGACCCAGAAACTACTATTAATCCAGAATGTGTTGGCCAGACTGGTGACTGGGAGCAGCCGCCGAGACCATATAACACTGGTCCTGAAAGACCTACATCGGCTCCCAGTATGTTTCTGAGCACAATTCAAAGTGTTGGTGCTGACCTTTAAAGGGCTAAACAGCCTCGGGCAAGTATACCTGAAGGAGCATCTCCACCCCCATCATTCAGCCTGAACACTGAGGTCCAGCTCCGAGGGTCTTCTGGCTGTTCCCTCACTGCAAGAAGTGAGGTTACAGGGAACCAGGCAGAGGGCCTTATTGGTAGTGGCACCCACTCTGTGGAATGCCCTCCCATTAGATGTTAAGGAGATGAGTAATTATATAACATTTAAGAAACATCTGAAAGCAGCCCTGTAAAGGGAAGCTTTTTAAGGTTTAATATTTTACTATGTTTTATATATATGCTGGAAGCTGCCCAGAGTGGCTGGGACAACCCAGTTAGATGGGTGGGAAAGAAAGAGAGAGAGAGAGAGAGAGAGAGAGAGAGAGAGAGAGAGAGAGAGAGAGAGAGAAAGAAAGAAAGAAAGAAAGAAAGAAAGAAAGAAAGAAAGAAAGAAAGAAAATAAGATAAAATAAAAAAATAATTCAGGTGAAACACTTCTGAGTTTTTGATGGGGCTGTACAAATGCTTAGTATTATTACTGTTAGCCAAAGGCAGGTGATTAAACTAAAGGTTATTTAAGTAGTTGACAGCCCAGATTTTATATAGTAAATTACTTTTGAGACATACAAATGGAAAAGACAGGAAATCCACACAAATAACTGAATAAATACATATATGAATTGCACCCATTTCCATACAGCTGGGACATATCAAACACTGCAAACTGTTATTTTCCAAGTCATCTTTCCTTCAGTGATTAATACATAACTGTAGAAAGCTTGTCTTGTTCCTCCATCTCATCTATGCTAACATTCTTTACGGAGCAAAACGAACTTAGGATCAGTCAACACTATTGGCCAAAGCTCTACAATATAAATTAGACTGTTGTTTTAAATTTAAATTCTCATCTTTTGCCAGGTACCCAGAAACACACAATAATTGTTCGGAGCAGCAAGGTTGGTTCTTATTTGGTTTTCCTGCCTGGGAACATGAAGCCTGCTCTGCTATCAAAATTAAAACAGAAAACTTAGGTTTTAAATCCATTTGTTAAAATGAGTAAAATACAGATATGAATAGCCCAACGTCCACAAATTCAGCAGTGCTAAAAATCTATGCAGGTACAGACACCCGAAACCTAGCTGAATTAGTCACCAGCTCTGAAAAATAATAATGTTAGCACATTACATTTATTTTAAAAGTGTCCAAACCTCTTCATATACATTATATCGGTATTGTGTTTTAGGTGAGTCCTCTAAAGGGCTGCTAGAATATGGGTGCTGTTCAGATGTTACATTCCACGAGTGTTCAGTCTTTGTACCTAGGTGCACAATAGCTGAGTTATACATACACATTCACACAAAGACTTGTAAATGTGTTGAGACACTTCGTATGTTCAGTGTAACATGTGGGTATTTTGAGCAATATCCATGCTGAATCCTGAGTTTCAATTAGTATATATACTTTTTTGTTTTGTTTTAGTATTGGTAATGGCTTTTAACTTGGAACAATTTTTCTTCTTTTTATTTTTCACTTAGTTGTAAAATCTGAAAGAAACAGATACCTTTATACAGGCCACTATGATTCAGGACAATTATTATTTTACTTTGCCAAAGATGTTTATAACCATTTGGCTTCTATCTATCACCAAAACTCAATTAAAGCAGCTTTACTATGTCCAGCTAAAACAAACTGTTTACCTACATTTGCTCAGTGTTTACTTCACAAGAGGTAGAAGACCCAAATATAAGAGTAACAAAGGTGTCTTGGGATATGACATGGGTCAAAAAATTTAACCCACGGAAAAAGGTCTAATCTTCGGGTTGCAACTAGAGCCTCCTTTTTTCCTTCTCTAAGTAAATGGATGCATTATAATGTTATTCATACCTCACGTGGTGTCCTAACAATTCCTGTATTCAAACTGAAAGGGATATATTCCCTTTGTTACAAAGTATTAAATTTGTCCCTTGAGATTAGTGCGTAGGCACTCTTAAAGGATGAAAAAGGATTAGGTACGCTTTCTTGCTGAGAAAGAATTCTGAAAGTGTGTTGTAGAAACTCTTTTGTGTTATTAGAACCAAAAAACCCACAAATAAACCCCACCCCTTTGATAACCATCCACAAGTGAAATATTTAAATAGTTTACTGGCATTATGAGGTGTGACAGTTGTGAAAGTGTATGACGATTTACTGTAAGAGTAGTGGGATTTTGAACCGTGAGATTTCACTTTGCAATTTTCAATTTGTTCAGATAGGTTCTAACAACTGCATATATAGATATATATATAAAATTATGGTAATTGTGCTTATTCCCCAAAACATTCAGAACACTTTGCCTTATGTTACTGTGAATTACAGCGTAAAGTATACTCACATGTAAACTCATGCTAGAGTTGGGTTCTTTTTAAAAGGCATAATTACAAAAATATCAACCACACAAACACAGCAGTTAAAATATAACTTGATCACTTGTATGTCCCTAATTTATGAAGCATCAGAGAACTGAATTTTGACATGGGATTTTGCGGAAGCAAACTTAAAGTATGCACTGATTGGACCACAATGCACACTCAGACATAATGGCTGTGTAGGAACTCATAGAGGTGATGGTGCCGGCCTTCTTTTCACCCGATTAAAGCAAAGTGATCTGAGGGCTTTGAAAAGCTAGTGTTTCCCCATGGAATTCCGCTGGCTCCTACAGTTTTTTGTTCTCTCCCCGAAAGACTCTTCCTGGAATTAAGGTAGGATACAGGGAAGGCTATGCGGGTGGTGCTGGGACACGGGTGGCGCTGTGGGTTAAACCACAGAGACTAGGGCTTGCTGATCAGAAGGTCGGCGGTTCGAATCCCTGCAACGGGGTGAGCTCCCGTTGCTCAGTCCCAGCTCCTGCCAACCTAGCAGTTTGAAAGCACATCAGTGCAAGTAGATAAATAGGTACTGCTCCGGCGGGAAGGTAAAGAGCGTTTCCATGCGCTGCTCTGGTTCGCCAGAAGTGGCTTAGTCATGCCGGCCACATGACCCGGAAGCTGTACGCCGGCTCCCTCGGCCAATAAAGTGAGATGAGCGCCGCAACCCCAGAGTCGTCTGCGACTGGACCTAACAGTCAGGGGTCCCTTTACCTTACAGGGAAGGAATGTTTTGCAACCAGAGGGCCACATTCCTTTCTGTGTAACCTACTGGGCACCACATGCCTGGGGTGGGCTGTTCTCCATCCACTTTCCCCATGCCATGCTTAATGTTATAAACTTCTATCATGCCACCATTTACTCACCTTCTCTGTTAACTAAAACGTCCTATATGCTGCAACCTTTCCTCATAGGGGAGTTGCTTGTTTTTGTGCAACTACCAGGAGTGGCTGGCAGGAGGACACGGTGGCAGGAAGGTCGCCATGATGCAGAATGGCTCTGCTGGGGCACCTGTACATTGACAACCACCACATTGCCTCTTGCTCTGGGTTAACCACAGTGACACTGGTGCTGGGAGGTCAAATAAGGCCTGCCATTCCGACTCACCAGTTATACTTGAGTCAAGCCCGTAAGCTTCCTTCCCTGACTTAGCTATTTGACTCATTCATTTGGAACTTTTATAACCTGCCCTTCACCCTCTTCTCCCAATTATACTGCTTGGTTTTTAGTGCATCCATGAGCTGTAGCTCAGAACTTATCTCCACATGGAATTCTCCATTCCTTCCCTGTAACACTTACCACATCTGAAAACTTTAGGTTGATTATTTGTTTCTCTTAAGGACTTCAATGGAAGAATGTGGTGAAACGGCATCCAGTGGAAAGATTATTTCCGGAAAATATGAAAATACCTACTTTTACTCATCAGGCTATCTCCTGAGATGGTAACAGTATTGTTTCATTGGCATTCCACCCTCTTCTATATTTTAACAGTTCAAATAGCACTCTAAAAACAGATGTTCCTCTTAGAAAAGCACAATTAGAAATGTCATATAAATGTTCATATCATATGAAGGAAGATGGTGCTTTGCTGCCAGTGCTCTTCATTTTTAACACCGATCTACCATAGATGGAAATAATCCTATTAGAGACAATTATGATTGTGTATAATTGTTAGTGGGGAAAATCCGGGTTGTGCACCATTTGCAAAACATTTTGGAAATTTCCTTTCTATTTTGCATACATAAGACGCCATGGATAAAGAGATAATAAATATATGTGTCTCCCAATATGCACCAGGTAATTTTTTGTGTGTGAACTATCAAAACAAAGGAAGTGCTCTGTGCATTCAACTAAACAATGTAACCATAAAATGAACTCTTTAGACTTGTCCCCCTTTCTTCAATATTAGTTGCAGCAGAATGTAGTTCCTTCCTACCCAAGGCTAGTGTATCATAAAAATGAATATCATTAGCCAAGTTAAAAGGCACTAAGATGGCAATTTTCAAAGCAAAAATACAAATGGTATACTGGTGTAATTCATGAAACATTATCACTGATATATTACCTCCTTAATGCAGTGCTCTGAAATGACTATCTTTATTTTGTGTAACTGAAAGAGATTTCACTGTCAAGAAAAGTGGGTGGGGGAGTTGAGGCACTGGAAATGGGTGAAGCCTAGGTTTGTTGCATCAAGGTGTCAGCCATGCTACACTCTATATGTTCAATTCCTGAGTGTCAGTTTCAGACTTTGCTCCTGGGCTCTCTATCTGCCAAAGCAAGAGTCACATTTCAGTAGTTTCAGGCAACGATTTCTGTATGCTTGGGTTTACTGAAGCTACTGGTGTGTTGAGTTTTGTGTAACTGCACAATGGGATAGGGTGTGATCCCAGTTCAGGCATTAAACAAACATGAGGAGAAAACACAGGGTGATGTATGCTGGGCCCAATGTGTGAGCTCAGTTCCACCATTATTTTGAAGGTCTGAAGGGGAGTTCTTAGCATGCTTAGGTAAATGTGTTTAGAAGCATCATCACAATCAGGAAACCTTGTTAATACAGGGTCCCCAACCATGTGGAGACACACAGGAAAATGCCCTTCATAAGTGCAGAGGTGGATGGGGGGGCAGTGTGTACAGAAACATAGGGGCAGATTTGTGCATGTGCCACCCCCATGCCCCCATCTTATATTTATATATCTCTGCTTGGGTATAATGTGTGAATCGAGTTACACAGGAATTAGCTCCATATAATTCAGCTCATAAAATCATGAATCTAAGATTAGATACCTGGCAATAAAACCTGGATCCTTGTTGGTTTCTAATCTCCATCTCAATAAGATGTCTGAAGTCTGTGGTTGTCACATAGAAGCAAGCTTGTTTTCTCCTGCTCCAGAGTGTAGGACCCAAACCAATGGATTCCAGTTACAAGAAAGGAGATGCCGAAGAACTTTCTGACATTAAGAGCTGTTTGACAGTGGAATGGACCCCCCTGGAAAGTGGTGGATACTCTTCTTCATTGGAGGTTTTCAAGCAGAGTTTGGAAGGCCATGTGCCATGGATGCTGTGATTCCTGCATTGGAGGGGGTTAGACTAGATGACGCTACAATTGTATGATTCTATATTCAGAAAAATATCTTTCTGTTTAGCATTTAATGTCACAACAAGCAGTTCCCATGTGGGATTCACTGCAACTCTTAGCAGAATGTGTGGAAGGATGCTACAGGACAGGGAAATCCACTTTCTCATAACCATCACAACTTCCTTTGCCTCCCTGCCCCATCACCCTCCACCACATCCTCAAGACTAAGCGAGAGGAAGGTATCTCATGGAAATTATATTTAATAATAAATTATACTGGTCTAGGCATTTGCATAAAATGATCATATACAACAGAAAAAGCATCAAAAATTCATGCAGCAGCATATCCACACAGCAATTTGACTAAAACATAGGGATAGCCTATATTATTATTCATTCAGTATCCACAGGAAGTGATACTCAGATTTCCAGGAATTTTAATAACGTGAATTGGAGGACGTGAAGAAGGTGAAGAGATTACAATATTTTCATGTACTCTTTTGATTGGTAAGGGACAGTGGAGGCCCATCTGTTTTGCAGCAAAGTAAGCCCCAAACCATCTGTGTAGAGCCACATGCCAGCTAAAACACAGAGATATGCACAGTGTTTTTTTTTGTTATGAATTTCCCCCCAGTATTAGTGTGAATAAATTAGCAACAACTAAATTAAAGACATCTTCAAAGAACACTGACTTTCCAGAGAGCACTGTAAATTGTCTCCATTTGGAAGTCATAAAATATTCTCAGGGAGTTACGTCCAACTGATTATTTCCCAATGACAGAGAAGCAGTTGGCTGGAAAGGAAATGGTCTTTCTTCAGTTTTGTAAGGTTGCTTCAGCTACAGCACCATCTTTAAGATTTCCAAAGAGCGCATAATTGCAAACAAAGTCGCATAGAATGCATCTTTGCCCCCTTTCCAACACAAACCTTGGAAGAGAAGTTCCTTGCCAAATGCTTAGGCTTTGACAGACCTCTGTTTCTGCCATATTGAATCACAGGAACAAATGAATAATAGATGATAGAAAGCAAAACCCATTTTATTTGTTTGTTTGTTTGTTTGTTTAAAGTCTTTGAGGCAAGTACTTTACAGGCTAAATCTCCCCCCCCCCCCGCCCCTCTAGCATATAACCTGCTTTCTTGCAAGAAGCAGCATACTCCAAAAGTTAAAAGTTCCTTCCTTTGGGAGGCAGGGTGGCATATAAATTTCCTGTTTTCTTCTTTCCTCCCGTCTCCATTGCGTGTCTTAAAAAAATTATTTTATATTGTAAGTCTGTGGCCAGTGGTGGATCTTGAGGTCTCAAATTTCAGCGGCACCCCATGTGACACCAGAATTTGGTGCCCCCTCACCTCTCGCTTTCCATTCTACATCATAGTTGCAGCACCCCCAGCAGCACCCTGGGGCGCTGCACCCAGTGCAGCTGAACCGGCCACACACCTCTAAATCCACCTCTGCTGCAGGCTGGAACTGTCTTGTTTCAATTGTACGTAAGCCGCTCTGGGAAGTGTTTTGGATGAAATGTAGAGAACAAATGTTCTAAATGAATGAATGGGACAATTGTAGAACCAACCTTTCCACCTATTCCCCTGGATGGATATGTAAAATAAGCAAAGAAAAAAATCTGACTCAATTTTTTTCAGCACTATATTTCAGATGGTACTGACACTATCAAGGCAGGGTATCGAACTGCTCTTTGATCCTGGTTTGTTTTAACAAACTGTGGTGTGATCACCCCATAGGTCTCGCCATGTGTTACCCATGTGCTGTGTTCATGAAGGAAGAGAAGAAGAAGAGTTTGGATTTGATATCCTGCTTTATCACTACCTAAAGGAGTCTCAAAGCGGCTCACAATCTCCTTTGCCCTTCCTCCCCCACAACAAACACTCTGTGAGGTGAGTTGGGCTGAGAGACTTCAAAGAAGTGTGACTAGCCCAAGGTCACCCAGCAGCTGCATGTGGAGGAGCGGAGATGCGAACCCAGTTCCCCAGATTACGAGTCTACCACTCTCAACCACTACACCACACTGGCACAGCCACAATGTTAGCCCTACCCTGGACACCACTAATCCTTTCCACAACAACTGTATATTGTGCATGGTTTTCCACGGTGAAATTCCATTAGGTGGTTGTTGCAAAAAGGATTGATGTTGGAGCAAGCAATAGTGGACAGTGTGGTGGGGTTGTGGTGCTCAGGTGACTAGTTGACCATGTAGGTGCTGCCTACCAGGAGGTAGAGGGTGAGTGACAGAAAGTGGCGGGGTGAGACTGATGTAGTGCAAGCACATTCATGGAGCCAATCTAGTGCTCCTAATGGCATGCTTTTACCGCAGGAAACTTGCCACCACCCTCCCACTCCCCCTTTACCAGATGGTAAGCAGCAGTGATGGGATGACATGTACTGGCTTGATGCAGATGACTGGTGGGAGGAACCAGCTGGGGAACCCCCAAGGGAACCCCCAGGAGAAGAAGGCTCAGAGCTAGGGGATTAGTGGTGGGGTGACAACGAGTGGTCAGAAGGAGAAGGAGGTGGGAGGAGGATGTGTTGGAAGCTGAAGAGATAACAGGGTTTAGTGAGCAGGAAGAGGCTGTGATAGAGAGCAGTCCAGAATAAGTGGCAGAAGCGGAAGCTGGAGAGAAGGTGGGCTAAGAGACAGAGATGAGTCAGGCTGCTCAAGAAGCCAAGGACCCCCTCCTGCTGTGACCAGCTCCCCTCCCCACTGGTCTCACAAAACATGGAGGGGAATGAAGAGGGCAGAGCAAAGAGAAACAAAATGAAGGAGCCTCAGTCGCTCGGGAATGACTTGTGAGAGGATTCTTAGAGAGCAATGGAAAGGCAGGGACCTTTGGTTCTCGCAACTGCCTCCTTGGGGGAAGACCTACTGGGCAAGTTGCTGTGATCACTAGGCCTGAGCTGTCTTGGTTTCTTTGAATAAAGAGTTCACTGACACCTGGTGTTCTATTGCTGACCCAGCCCTGACTCCAGCTCCTGACACGTGATCAACCAGAGTTGAGAGGGATGCCACTGCCCCACTATGCCAGCCACTGCTGAAGGCAGGTCTGAAGTTCCCTTTTGCACCCATTTCTATTCCTCCTACAGCTTTAACATTTTTTATTCATCCAAGCAGTTTACAACAATTAAAACACAATAAGAACAACACAAAAATCAAAACAGATCACCAGCTGACTATTATGGAACATGTTTTTCTTAATTGTCTGCATAAGGCTGGCGGCTCCTACCTATCTGCCTCCGCAACCTCATTCAATTGCGTTACATTTAAGCAAACAAAATATGTCAAAGCCCATCCATCAACTGTCAGCAGGGGGAGGTAACAGTTTTGAACTGGTGTGAGAAACCTATGGTTTGTTAGGAGTGGGTGCAATATAGTGGCTAGAAATCCTAGATTCAAGGCTCATTGAAGTCAGACACAATGGCTATGTTTGGCTTAATAAGGCTTTTGTCCATATATGCAGCTCCTTCACAGCGCAAGCAGTCAAACCAGGCACCCAGTTAGGATGAAATGGGGAAGTCAGATTTGATTGTTCGTGCCACGAAGAGAGGAGAAAAGGAGGTGTGAACCTGGGCAGAAAGCTGGCTCACATCTTGGCTTATGATCATCCTAAATGGGCCATAAAGTGGCTTCAGGCAATCTCCTGCTCCATGACAGACCCTGCATTACAAATACTTTACACTCTGGCTAGGAGATGTGAAAGGTAGCATTCTAGAAACACGGTATCCTGTGTTGCAGCTATTGGCATCACCATTCACATTTATCCCTTATCATCTATGAACTCAAGTCTCATAACTCTCTCCTGGTCTGGGCCAGGATTGCAATGGAGAAGGTGATAGAGTTGCAACAATATCAGACACCATTGCAAGTCATAAGAAAAGCCCTGCTGAATTAGACAAAAAAACCCATCTAACCCAGCATCCAGTTCTCACGGTGACCAACCAAATACCTATGTGAAGTCCACCATTTATAGTTGCTGTTTGATCTGACATTTTTAAGCATGAATGTCTGCTCTTGCCACTATTATAAGGTTTTGCTTTCCACACTAATGGCAGGTTGTGGCATTGAAGAAAGCTCCTCTGGCTGTAATCACAGTCCTTGCATACCCTTGTGTTCCTCTAGCTGGTAAACTCTGGAGTTATGAGCACGTGCATGGGAATAGGTCATAGTGGGTAGCTTGATGAAGATGTTGACCTGATGTGAGGCTGCTGTGAAAAAGGTCAAGTCCATGTTAAGGATCGCTGGGAAGGGAATTGAAAATAAAATTGCCAGTGTCATAATGCTGTTGCACAAATCTATCTTTGAGGTGGACTTGGAATACTGTGTCCACCTCAAAAAGGATATGGAGAAAGTTCAAAAAGGGCAATCAGAATGAGCAAGGGATCATTATGATACAAGTAAGGAGGTTATTAGTTGAAGCGGACATGACAGGGGTACATAAGATTACACATGGTTTGGACAAAGTGGACAGGGAGAGGTTTTCTTCTCTCTCTCTCTCTCTCTCTCTCTCTCTCTCTCTCTCTCTCTCATAATAATTGAACTTGGAGCCATTCAATAAATGTTGGAAGATTCAGGGCAGGCAAAATACTTTACACAACGCAATTTGCTCCCAGAAGAGATAACGAAGGCCATAAACTTGGATGACTTTAAAATAGGATTAGGCAAATTCATGGAGGGTCAGGTTATCAACGGCTGCTAAACATGGTGGCTATTTGCTTTTTCTACTGTTGGTGGCTGTATGCCTTTGGAAACAAGTTGCTGGGAATCACAAGTAGCAAGAGTTGATATTGCACTCAGGTCTTGCTGGTGGACTTCCCACAGGCATCTGGTGGGCCATGGTGATAACAGGATGATGGACAACATGGGCCTATGGCCTGATCCCGCAAGGCCCTTCTCTTGTTCTAATGTTCAGAGTTGGGAGACATAGATGAAGGGAAATTGTTTTAAATAAGGAGCCTTGGCAATATTGACATCCGCATATACACTATACACATACCATATTTACCCTTGCTGTGACTTATGACACACAAGATACTCTAACTATCCATGAGGATGCTCTTAGATCTATGACTGTAACACTGGAGGCACAAATTGGCTCTGTGACCAGGAGCACCCTTTACTAGCTCCAGTTGTTTTGCCAGCTACTGTCATTCCTCAACAGGAATATTCTATCCAGTTTGACCCATGTGCTGGTAATCTTCCAAATAGATTACTGTAAAGTGCTCTATGGTAGGAACTGGGGTTGGTACCTCAACTTCAGCCACTTCAGCAGGGGGAAATGGCATGCCAGCTCCTCCCCTTGACCTTCTGGTTGAGCAGGGAGCTTCAGCAGAAGCTGGGGAGAGCTGTGGGCAGCTCAGCAGATGGCAGCAACTGAGCAGGAGCCTGAACATGAGGGTGGACTACGGTTTCCTAGAGTCGGATGCCTCCTCTGCAGATGGCAGCAAACCCAGGCTCTCCAAAGGACACCATGTATTTATACTGTTGTAAAGCAGTTTACTAAAAGTTGTAAAGCAGTTTACTAACGATTCTCATTTTATGATCTGTATAAGCATCCTGTATGCCTGGGCTATTCTGCATGAAATCCAATGGCAGCTAAGCCATACATTAGTAGGGACAGTGAGTATCCCTGCCCTCCATAGGTGAAAAGACCTTGAATTGTGATTGTCAACAGAGACAACTGCTTGAGGACCTCAACAGGTGGATGCAAAAGCTTGAGGGTTGGGGGACGTTCTGGAAGAGAAGGGCATATTTCACAGAGAGTTGTAGAAGGCCAGGGAGATTGGTGAAATCAGGTGTCTTGTCCTGAGGAAACAGAAATACTTGCACAAAGCCATCACTGGAGACAGACCAGTGTCTTCTTGCATAATGCATTCAGACCTCAACACCTCACAAAACATGTTTAAAGTCTACCAGAACACGCATAGCAGGTGTTTGCCACCTTTCCGTTCTCCTATGTCTAGGATCTTGCTCATCCTTCCAGGAGTTCGAACGTGACTCATTCAGCACATTCTGAGAATCACATGAACTTTTGCCAGACCACTGCAATTTGGAAGCAGTATATTCTGTTTAGACATCATTTGCATGGTGACTAAGCATGGCTATAGATGAATCTGGATTGCACCCACTGGCCGAGGTTCAAACTCCACACGTTGACCATAATTTTTTTTAAAGTGCCTCTATGGTTTGTGTGTGGAGGCTGTGTTCAGAAGCAATGTTGAATGACAGAGGATGTGGGCAGCACTACAGTTTTGACATCTTTCTTACACATTCAGTCAAGGTGCATTTTGTGCTTGAACTTTAATATACAAAAAAGCCTGTATAGGCTAGTTAAAAGTAGATTTCTAGCCTTTAAAAAGTTATTCCCCAATGGCGTGCTTGCCTCCATCGTATGTTACTTCTCTTTCCAAGCATAGGATAACATTTCTGCTGCTGTCTCATATGGAATTTTCTAATTTTGTGGTCCGGTAGGGAGGAAAAACTTCTAGATGCTGCACTTCACTTTAACACGGAAAGCAAACACCCAACATGCCTGAATTGAAGGGATTTCAGTCTTCAGTTCGCATTCTCTTACTGTCAAATCTGAGTGGCAGGATTAAATATAATTGATTTGAACAGTACAATAAATCATCTTAAATTCAGAAACACCTATTTAAATAATATTCATCTGGATTGAGGATTTGGTCACTAATACTGCATTCCTAACCCACCTCCTACCCTATACATATTCACTTCAAAGTAAGTTCCATTATTTTGGCTGCAGGTTTGTAGTGCTGCAAGTGTCACTCTCTTGTAGAACTTCTAGAGTAGTCTATCACTGAATACATGTTGACCATTCTGATCTGCGAGGAACTTGAAGATAATTTTTTAACAACTTTAATATGTGTAAAGGGACTAGAGGACTCTAATTGGTATTTATGTTATTTATCAAGTATGTCATAGCACGTCCATAATCATTATCATGATCGATAGCTTCTTGTTCATTAGCAAAGAGATTCTCAAGAAAGATAAAAATATTAGAAAATGAAACTCTTGTGTTGCTATTTAGCATCCATTTAAAATTCATTTCAAGTAATAACTTCAGCGTTAATTATTTCAGTAATTTTCTAAATCCAAGGGCTTCGGGTCTGTAATACATCTTCCTCAGCTGACAATTTTTGTTATGCGGTGCAAAATAACTTTGTGATCCTAAAATTACTTTTTATATATATTCATTATTTTTAAACATGCAAGGGCAGGGTTTTTTGTGTTTTTTTACTCATTATGTAGCGAATGACCTGTTTTGAACTTCACCAGAATTTTTAAAGGAAAAACTATTCAAGCATGAAGGAGTTTGGTGATTTTTCTGCATGACTTGAAATTATTTTAAAATTCAGTTATAAGAAGGTTAAGCAACCTATACTAAAATGTAAAAGGATATATATTAAAAATCAGATAAATCAGTATCGGGGGGGACACTTTAAAGAGGTCAAACTAGGATATGGTTAAATCTTATGCCTACTGCAAGAGATATTCATTTTTAAATAGTGCACTATCTAGCTATATATTCCATAGGAAAGAGATACCAAAACCTGATACAGGTAAGAAATTGTTTTTCTTTGTTAGCCTAGTGCTTACATAACAACAATAGTATATTACGATTTAAGGAACAAATGAAAAGTAATGTGACTTTATCCAAGAGCAACATTTGTTTTGGGAATTTAAATAAGATGTCAGGTTTTTACTTTAATATATACAGAGATTTTGTGCTTAAAGAGACTACCATATGCTTCCTTAATCAGAATACTGCACTCTATTCCCCCTCTCCTGCTCCCAAATACAGTATTGGAGTGATTTTTTTTTTCTGCCCCCCACCCCACTTTATAAAACAGTAAATTCTGGAACATTTTACCCATGCATGTCAAGTTACTGCCAGTATACAATGCACATTCTCATTAATGCTTCCCAGTCATTCTAGACTTAGGCAAAGAGTGTCCAAAAGTACCATATTTAGCTTCTATCTGAAATTCTCCCGAGCTGTCAATTTAGGTGTTAAAGAGACCATTTGTAAAGCTTGGCTGGGAACTGCCATTATTGACTGGAATGTGTGTTTATCATTACATTCAATGATGAAAGTGGAACATGTAGCATATGAATAAATGTCAGCAGATGTTTCTTTTAAATGGCCTGATTTCAACCTCCTGTTGTTTGTCTTGAATACAAATATTATAAAAGGGAAAAAGGCAGAAAATTTTATGACATAAGTGCAAGGATAGTTATTTTAAAAAAACAAAAATAATTATCAGAGTCAGTAGAGAGTGAGGAAAGTATAATTAATAGGAATAATTAGGTGTTGTTATTGCTTAATTTGAAAATTAGAGAAAAGGATGGAACAGCAGTTCACTGTAGCCCTGAAACCTACAATCTTCACTCTGCAAGGACTGGGAAAGGTCGGCAAGATTTGTTACCAAAATTGAAGCCTCCGATAAAGTTGTATTTTTGCGCAGTTTTTACTTTTTGTTCAAAAAAGCCCAAACAAACAAAAATAATCCCAAGAAACAGGTGGCGAGAGAAGAAGGGATAGGACACCCCCCACAGTTGGAATGTTCTCAGTCACTCGGATGGAAAGATTCCCTTCAGAAATTCTCACACTTCATGGGCCCTTCAAAGATGTTCAGTAACTCAAGCACCAAATGTTTGCTTTGCGTGAGAAACAGAGAGAGAGAGAGAGAGAGAGAGAGAGAGAGAGAGAGAGAGAGAGGAGAAAAGGAAAGAAAAAGCAGGGGACTTCTTCAGCTGCAATTATGATCGTTCTGGATTTCTCCAGATACTTCTCATCATTTGTTTCAGGGCCTATGTCGTTATTACTTTCCCCCCACGTACATGAAGAACCCCCCTGACTTCCTTTGCAGTCTGAATCACTGTGGTATGCAGTTTGGGAAAAGGTGGCAGGACGTGTCAAGGGATAAGACAAGAAGGAGCGTGGCACTTTGTGACAGAATTCCATGGGTAAGTACTGCATACTGACTCCATAGTCCCTAGGGGGTAGTGACTTTCCAGCTAGGCTCCCTTTGTTAACAGCTATTGCAGGAGGGATGATCTTTAATGCTATTTTTGCACATTTAAAATAATCAAGCAGTAATTGGAGCCATGTGGCAAAGGCAAGGTTTGCTTAAAGTTTTGAGTAGAAGCCACCAGTACTATTTGAGAATAAGTATTTTGAGGGTCATGGTCTTTGTCTGCAATTTTACCACATGGCTAGTTCCAGCTGGTACAACAACTACAGCCATTCGTGGACTTGGAAAGTTTGGCCACAGTATTTCATGCATTGGTTACCTCAAGACTAGATTACTGCAATGTGCTCTATGTGGGGCTTCCCTTCCACGTTAACTGGAAGGAACAGTTAGTGCATAATGCTGAGGCAAGAGTAAAGACCCTATCAGCATAGAACAGCTCTGCTCAGAGATCAGCACTGTTAATAATAATAATAATAATAATAATAATAATAATAATAATAATAATTTATTTATACTCCGCCCATCTGGCTGAGTTTCCCCAGCCACTCTGGGCGGCTCCCAATCAAGTGTTAAAAACAGTACTGCGTTAAATATTAAACTTCCCTGAACAGGGCTGCTTTAAGATGTCTTCTGAATGTCAGGTAGTTTATCTCTTTGACATCTGAAGGGAGGGTGTTCCACAGGGCGGGCGCCACTACCGAGAAGGCCTTCTGTCTGGTTCCCTGTAGCCTCACTTTTCGCAATGAGGGAACCGCCAGAAGGCCCTCAGAGCTGGATCTCAGTGTCCGGGCTGAACAATGGGGGTGGAGACTATATTTGGGGGTGGGTTGTCTATATTTGGTCCTGCACCCAGTTCAAGGTGTTCCTATTAATATATAAAGCTCTCAGCAGCATGGGACCAATTTACCTTACCGCCATATATGCCTACTCAACTGCTTTGATCTGTGGAATTGGTACTGTTACACATGCCACGTAATACTCATTCCACATTGGTAAGAAATTGGTGATGATCCTCTTCCAACTCTACAATTCTATGATCTTTTAGGGTGACAGCACTATGGAACTCCCTGCCTTTTGATGTCGGTAAAGCAGCTTCACTGCGCTCTTTTGGGTGCCTCCTAAAAATGTTTTTGTTTAGGCCACACTTGATAGAGAGGACAGTCCATCGCCTAACTCTCAAACTCTTGGTATAAGAACATTTGTTACTCCCGATTGCATTTTACCACATTGCTGCCATACCATACCAAATTAAGCTGATGGGTCTCACACCCAAATAACTCTAATTCCCAGTAGATGTGGTTAGAATTGTAGTGCCACGGTCCGGCACTCAGAGACCCCCTGACACACAGAACTAAAATTGATTTCTGTCAAAAGTTTATTTATTATTATTTCACAAAACGTACGGAACCACTTGATTGAAAATATAAAACCTCAAAGTAGTTTGCAAAAAAAGGAAAAAGAAAACCTCACCCCATGAAATTACCAGTGACAATTGTTGAAAACAATAATTCCAGAAAATAATTTAAATCATTGATGAGCTAAAAACCAGCTTAAAACGCACATCAATATTAGGCAACTCTGGATAGGTTTGCCCAAACAAAGCATTTTTCAGGAGTTTCTAAAAAGTGTACAGCAAAGGCTTCTTCCTGATGTCATTAGAAAAGGAGTTCAAAGCATAAATTCTGCCACATTAAAATATCAAATTCTTACCAGTCCAGAGCGTGATGTGGTAGCTGTGGCATTGTCCATTGGGAAGTCGTCGCTTTATTTTTTGGTGAGAATTTGGGGTTTGCAGCAGTGATAGGTAAACCGCCTTAGCCTTTAAAGAAAAAAAGGGAAGATAATTTAAAACATGAACAAGAATAAAAGAACAAAAATTCAAAATGATTGAAGGATGATGGCATGCTTTCCCAATTATAAAACTTCTAGAAGTCATAGCTTTTTCATAGATACGTGTCTGATTGTTGTTAATGTCCCTGATGATATTTCCCATCACAGCTGAACGGCAGCCTGATGTACATGCTCAAAACTTTGCTCAACTTGGGCAACGGCAGTTTGCTTCCTAAGCAGATGTTCTCAGAGGCAGGATTGGTGGGGAGCAAGACCTTCTCAGTAGGTGAACTAACTCTTTGGAACTTCCTGCCCAGTCATGCCCACCTTACAAGATCTTGCGCTTCTCTCAATATTTAATGAAAAGTTAGCTGCTTGAAAGAGAGAGCTTTCCTATAGTTGATTACTGGTTTTGCTTTTAACCAGCACATTCTGAAAACCTACCGGTGCATCCAAACCCTTAAGGCCACCAGGGTTGGTTTGTGCATAGTCAATTACTGTGAAGACTGTATTATTGTATTATTGCCAATATTATAATATGGTGATTGTATTACTATGTTATTGTCCATTTTACATCACACATATTTTATAATATGATGAATTGTATATTATTCTTATTGTATGATTCTATGATAGCACCTGAAAAAACTCCTATGATCTATTTATATTATTTTTATTGGTTTAATGTATTTTTTATTCTGTACAACACTCAAATTTTCTAATACATTAATTAATAAAAGTTGCTTCTGAAATGCTTCTTTTGCATTTGGATAATTGGTTATATTTTTCTTCTGCTTTATTTGATTTTATCATGCTTTGTGTGTGGCTTTTGAATAGAAAATATCTTTTATAAATACGTCTCAAAGTTATTTCCTCTCTGGGTTTTTTTTTTGGGGGGGTGGGTTGGTACACTGACACCAGTCCCCCCCCCCCCGCAACTAAGTTTAACATGTATGAAGAAGAAGAGAAATACTTTCAAACTCACAAGAATAGGAAATACACATCAAGCTATGGTTAGTGATAACCAAATAAATACTATTTAAAATGGGATTCAGTCACAAATGCAAATTATTTTGCTTTTTTTAAAAAAAAATGTATGTATCGTTTTTATTTCAGAAATGTACGTCTGTAAAAAATAAACAATGCAGCAGCAGTAAAAATGATAGATTTGTAGAATGCTATGCATGAGGATTAATGGGGAATAAAAATCAAATCAATCAAATGTGGCAGAATGTTGGTCTCGTTGCAGCTAAAATTGTAGGACAACTCTTACTCTAATCTGCGACTATTCCATTTTAGTTATGTTGAAAGCTCTTCACATTTTCAGTGTTTGAGTATTCAAGTAGTCTTGATAAATTTCAAACAAGCAGGACTTGTGGCATGACATTCTGAGGAATGTCTATCTATCGATCTATTACCGAATCTAACTTGTATTTGCCAGTATTTTTTTTAAAAAAATACATAATGTCTTTCAAGTATTATTTAATGTGCAGAAAGGGAAGGTTTTTAAAAATAAAATAAAATAATAAAATAAAATCTACCCACATCCAGAAACAAGTGGAGCACCCGGTATAAACTATACTACCTCCCCATAGGCTTGGCTCTTGGGGATTCTGTGGCTGCATTTAGACATATCACTAAACCATAGTTTAGTGCTGTCTTGGGGTCATTCACTCCGCTTCTCTACTCTGATCCAGCACCGCCATGTGGGGGAGATACGATGCAGCCACTTACATTTCCATTACTCACCATTTGCTGTTTTATTCAAACCCGCGGAGACTGTAGTAGGGGAGAAGAGGAAGGGAAAACAAGCCCATGCACAAAATGTAAACAATGGCTTAGCGTTACATACAATCGAGGTCTATATTGCCTATACAAAAAAAAGCTTTTATTATTTGTTGTTTCCATTGAAAGGGGAAACAATTTGTATAGCTGGTTTTAAAACCCTGTAAATCATGGGTAGGCAAACTAAGGCCTAGGGGCCGGATCCGGCCCAATCGCCTTCTAAATCCGGCCCATGGACAGTTCAGGAACCAGCTTGTTTTTACATGAGTAGAATGTGTCCTTTTATTTAAAATGCATCTCTGGGTTATTTGTGGGGCATAAGAATTCGTTCATTTCCCCGGCCCCCCACAAGTTCTGAGGGACAGTGGACCGGCCCCCTGCTAAAAAAGTTTGCTGACCCCTGCTGTAAATGGATGGAGGAATGCAGGGCATAATTCTGCCTTCACCTCCACCCTGTTGGCACAGACAATCAGTGTTGGATGTGTTATTAAACTGCTTTTGTTATTAAACTGTCCCTCTCCACCCCAGCCTCCAATTTTAGGATTGCACCCTGCACATATATATGACTCACAATATGCTGCTCTTGGGGAATATACACATTTTAGTGGAAACGTGGGTGTGGAGATAAATTTGGAATAAAATTGTGAGACATCGTGTTTCTCCATCAAGGCAATGCATGTTTCTTCACATTGGCATTTTACGGATGCCTGTTATTCTGAATTTTTTATATATGAAATACTGCCCTTCCCAATTCTGAGTTGATTCACTCAAGGACACTGGCATATTTAAAACCAGAGCTCTGTGGAACTGTGCAGCGTTTCACATACGGTAAAGCTTCACTAATGTGCCCAACTTAAAATGCTACTCATGCTTTACTCTAGTCTTACTCCACCCACTTTCAGCTCTTTTGGAAAGACACAATAAAATTTGGTGGGACTGCAAGTTGGCTTGAAGCTCCTGCCAAACTCTCCTCAGGTTCCTTCAGCCCAAATTCTCAAAATTCGGAGGTCCATACTTAACCTGAAACTGTTCTTAACCTGAAGCACCACTTTAGCTAATGGGGCATCCTGCTGCCACTGCGCCACCGCTGCACAATTTCTGTTCTCATCCTGAAGCAAAGTTCTTAACCTGAGGTACTATTCCTGGGTTAGCGGAGTCTGTAACCTGAAGCATCTGTAACCTGAAATGTCTGTAACCTGAGGTACCACTGTAGACACCACTGCCATACATTGCAACTTGGCAAAAACGGACTCTAGCATACTATAACACCTGTGAGTATGTTGCCCTTAAGAAGTATAACAAATATGCCCATTTTGACACAAGGTGAAAAGTACAGTGCAAATCCAAAATAGTTTGTGTTATGACATGAAGGTCAGGAATTCAGAAAAATTGTGTCAAATTTCTCTAGGGCAGTGCAAGCAATTCTTTGCATCTGGGCATGGGAGCTGTGAATCAGGCACAGCAATCTTACAGTGGGGCTGTGGAAGAACGTAAGTCAAACTCTGCTGACTTGTGCCAGTCAGGGAAGGTGACGGGGGACAGTTCTTTCTTAACTTTCTCTTTTTCAGCTCAAGCCTGGCATAACTCAAATTCTAGATTTCTCGCTTGGTGCTGCCAGCAAGAGACCCAACCCCATGGCAGAAGCCAATTGAGAATCCCCTATATCCCTTCCAACCCCAACTCCTTTACCCTGAGAGAGCTTGGAATGCATTTTAACTCATACCGTATACGTACAGGAACTTTGGGAGAATAAAGGAATCTTATAAAGCCAGTGATTCACAAACCCAATGGGCCTTGCCCACTATAAAAAGCATTAGGAAGCCACATGGAAGTTGTTTTCAGGAAGGATGCATGACTTTCCTATTATTTTATGTACAGTATCAGGAAGTTTTTAATGTTTGATTATGTTTTTATATGTGCTGGAAGCCGCCCAGAGTTGTTGTTGTTGTTGTTGTTAGGCCATTTGAACTGAAAAAAGTATTTGTTTTTTTCATCTTTTTCTTCTTGTTTTCTTTTCTAGGGACCTTTTTTTTAAAAAAAAACACTCTTCACTAGAATTTCCTTGTGTCAAACAAACTATCTGACACATTGCAAGATCCTGTTGCACACTTAGGGGTCCATTCTTCTCTTAACATGCATGCTTGATGCTAAGGAGAGTTATGCATGCATACTGAAGAGAGAATAGATCTCTTAATCCTGCTTGGCAGGATTTCACTGCTAAGCTTTGGCCCCAAGCAGGCATGTGTAGTGTTTGGTGACCTTTTGCACTAGGCCAATCAATCCATTGTGGACTAAAGTAAAACTTCCTTTTCTTGGCATGCAGCAAGGCAGAGTTCCATCTGGGATTCTTTGAAGTGTAGCATCTGAAGTCTACAACTTATAAAAACTACTTGAGCAGCAGTAATATCAAGAAGAGGACAAACAACTCCCCGGCTTTCCGCTTGGAGTATTTCTCAATGGGGATAACAGTTTTAAAAAATAATAATAATCCAGAGAGAGAGCGTTATCCATTTTGATTCCGAAGAATTAAATGATTTTGAGTGGTCTAATAACTTCCAGTGACAATCACTGCATTACAACTTCACATTCTATTGACTAACATAGAAGCAGCATCAGACCCCCTTGTCTTCTTTATACCATCAGTATTAGGTTATTCCACCTCATCTTTCATAGGTCAGCAGCAGTGTAGAAAAAAAGCACAACCTGATGGCAAAAGCAATTCCTTTAAATGAATTTCAATCCTTTGAGGCTCTGGAGGGGAGGGATTTGTGTGTTTAACCACTATTCATGATAATGGGGATTACTTAGTTCTGCCATCCAGCACTAATAGGGGACTAGACTCTGAATGATTTGTAAGACAACAATCAGTTCCAAATACTTATTGTATTGGAATTTTTCACACTCAAGTTACAAGTTGTTTGCCGCAATGATTGCTGCAAAAACTATCCCCCAAAAAAACCACACCACACCAAAATTACTCTTTGAACACTATATTTGCCAGATATAACAGTAGCAGCGAGGTATGGGTGGAAAACAGCTATGAATTGCATATTTCCTGGGGTGTAGGATGTACAGAGCTGGAAAAGCCAAGGGAGCAAACTTTTAAGAAGCCAGGACTATACAAGGGAGACCAAAAGCAATGGAGAAAGAGTGAGGGAGAAAAAGTATAAGAAGAACATAATGAGGTAAAGAATCATGGGAATGAGTCTGGAAGGCTGGGGTGTGAGGGGTGGGGCTTATTCAGTTCTTTCCAACCTAAATACACGCACACTCCCTCCCCCGACCCCGATACAGCTGATCTGTAGGAGCAACAAATATTTGCATCCAGCCCTTCAGAACCAGGTTAAATGGATAAACTTTTGAGTTGTTATAATACAGGTCTGAAACATACCACTTAAACCTAATTAGCTTTCCCCAGCTTTGGTTGATAAACAAGCTTTGATTGCTCCTAGACAGGGAGAGCTTTGCCACAGCGACCCATGCAGCGACAACCTGAAGATTGGATTACTGCAATGCTATCTGTGTGGGGCTGCCCTTAAGGTTGGTTCGGAAGCTGCAGTTTGTACAGAATGCATTTGCTATGTTGTTCAGTAAAGCCACCTACTGAGAGGATGCAACACCCCTGCTAAAGGAACTGTACTGGCTGCCACTCTGCTATCAAGCCAAGCTTAAGATTCTGCTGGTTGGTTTATAAAGCCCTAAACAACTTGAGACCAGGTTACCCTGAGAGAACATCTCCTGCATAGACACTTCTGAGATCATCAGATGATGCCCATCTTATGATGTTGCAGCCATTCAGTTGTGGCCATCTGGAAAAGGGCCTGCACAATGGAGACACCCACAATAAATTATCCCTGTACATTGCTCTGAATTTTCAAATATAAATCACCATATAAATATTATAAGATAAAATATGGATGCTTGGTTATTGGGAAGCAGAAACAGAACAATAATTTTGCACCAGCATTGTGCACATACAGTTTTGTTCTAATGATTCTCAACTTGTTGAATCAAATTCAAATATTTATTTGAATTAATTCATTAATCAATTCAGAAGAATCACACAACTCAGAAAGTTTTAGTCAACATACCGACGTATTTTGACTGATATTTAATTATCATTTTAGTAACACAGTAATAGGCATTCAGTTAAGCCTGTTCAAATGCCCTAAGGTAAAAGGGCCACCATATGTATATTTTTTTAAAAAGTTGTTACTTGTTACAATACATATAGAAGCATCTTCTGTATGCAGAATCTTCAACTGCGACCTCTTTTGTTGTTGTTGTTTTAAAAGATTTTGGGGCATACTGAAAGAAATACTGAGGCTCGTTCAATAACGCCTGCGCATAGCTGTCAACTTACAGATTTGAAAATAAGGGACCAGCAGCCTTGAAGATAAGGGACCAGCAGCCTCACCTGTTCCAGGCACTCCAGTCTTCCTGTCCTCCTGCAGTCTGGTCAAACTCATGCTGGTAGCTTCGAGAACACTGTCCAACCAACTTTGTAACCAGAGGTTCAACTGAATAGAATCTGAATCACATGCACCACAAGGCCTATGCAGCCTCAACTTAAGATGGCTCCCCGGCCTGGCTTTGCACTGCAAAGTTTGCAGCAGCACGTGCAACAAAATGGCGTCCAGCATTCAAAAACCGCCTCAGCTTGCATTAACTAGCCACACACAAGGCATGCAAGCTCCACCCCCCAGTCATTCTTAGACTTCTTATTGGGTGAGCAACACAGCCAAGCAACACAGTTGGAGCCTCCCTCCTCCCTGGCCGGCAGGGAGGGAGGGAGAGGAGCTGCTTCCTTTGAAATTTAAGGGACATCATTTAAGGGACATTTAAGGGACATCCATCAATAAGGGCCAGCAGAACATGGCGCTGGAATAAGGGACTGTCCCTTCAAATAAGGGACACTTGATAGCTATGCGCCTGCGGATCAATCCTATATAAATTTACTTACTGTTAGTAAGCTGCTTTGAGATTCACTTGAATGGAAAGCAGCATAGAGGTTTATACCATGTGATGCATCGCTTGCACCAGTTGAGTTATCTTCTCTAACATTTCATGATGCAGCATGTAAAATGATGATAGGTCAAATTTTAAATAAAACATACTGAAAACAAACCATGTTCAAAGGTCCCTTCAGTCATTACCAAAGAAGCTTCAATTTTAAGAGTTCTGCATGCAAATATATAGGGCAAAAATTAATATTTGGCGTGATTCTTCTTAAGAAGGAGGATCTGTACCTGAGAGCAACAGAGCTCACAGTTTTAGTGAACAACCGTGGAAACAGATACATGGACTATTCTGAACCCTTGTGATAAGAAAGGAAATGCATTTCATGTCGGCAGCCTATAAAGTAGTCTGTGTATATTCTTTTCTCACATGTTCAAAAAAATCACTATTTCCCTCTACCAGCTCTTGCAAAAAAAGAGGAAAAACCACAACATTTTGCATATAATAACACATTTTGAATTAATAATGAAAGCTGCCAATCATATCCTTCCCCATTAAATGATAGCAGTTGTGGAAGCACATTTGGTTAGCCAAGGGCCCTGATGCCAAGCTGGGGAGGATATTTTTGTCATATGGACAAATTGCTCCAGAGAGGGGGGTGGGAGAAGGGTGGGTCTGTACCGGGTGTTCTTCCGGCAGTACTGACACTGTCTGTCACTCAATTAAGCTGCATCAGAGAGACTAGGTGGCTTGATTTTGCTCCAGTATAAGGGGTGCATGTGACAAGGTTTTCACTAGATTTCTAACATGTGTTAAACACAGGTACCCATAGGCTGAAACAAACTGTTCACAGTGCCATGCTTGTTTTCCATACAAACCTACGCACTGCCATTGCAGCCACCCACATACTGCTTGCTTGACAACTCACTCCTGCAGCTAGCATCTTAATGAATCAAAATAATACATGCAACAAAGCCACATATTTTGAAAGTCACTTCTGTCTTAGTTTTGCAGATGTTTAGATGGGCAGTCTTGTTTGGGTCAGTGGTAGTACTTTTTGCACACACATACACCCCTCCAAAAAAATAAAAATAAAAATGAGTCCATGCATTCTGCTGCTGTTCTTTGAAACAAAAAAATTAAATAGCAAGCTTTAAGCAAATCCAGCTAGCGTATGGGGGGGAATGTAATAAAGTTGACAAATCTTCAGTAAACAAATTAGCTCGTAGGCACATTGTGGGCAATCTCTACGGAGTCTTGTTGACTACCTATGAAGGTATATAATTTAATGCTTCTAGATAATTCATGGGTAAAATACAAATCAGCTGACATTGCAGGATAAATAATAAATAATACTCCTCTTGAACTGCTAGGTTTATAATTAAGAGTAAATGTGAAACTGAAATAAAAAAATACAAACAATGAATAGAGATAAAGAATTTACTGCAATTTAAAATAGTTTTAGGGAGCTGGGGGTGGGAAAGCAAGGTTATGAAAGCTGAGTGAAAACTAGACCATTAAACCTACTAGATGCTATGTAGAAACAGAACCGGGTTCAAACACTTGTTTCCACTGACGTGTGAACACTTGAGATGGCCCTTGGGTAAAGCACTCTGGTTTTATTCAGTTCCATGTTGAGTCCAGTGGAAAGAAAATCATTATCTAGTTTCTCAGAGAGGCTATGAAGACAACATTTGCACCAGCATACAAAATTATTATTAATAACTGAAAGTTAAACAGCACTGGGGAGAGGAAACAACCCCTCCATTCCCCATTTAATGCTCTAGACTAAATAACTTATAAAATATAGTGTACTTAGTGTAGTCCTTCTAAAAGGAATGAGATAATTTCCAACCTCACCAAGGACAATATACAAGCGTATAGTTTTAAAGGCAGCTTGTAGTCTTAAGAAGGAAAATTGTTTATTTTTCTTCCTTCCACATATAAATGTACAGAGGATTTGATTACTCACAATGACTTAAATGGATCTTGCAGCAGTCTTAACAAGTTTCAGCAGAAAAGTGCAGCCTTCACTTCATGGAATAGTGTGTGTGTGTGTGTGTGTGTGTGTGTGTGTGTGTGTGTGTGTGCACGGACACCTCATTGCTATTCATTTGAATAAATAATCACTTTGGAACTCAAAGAGCATTTTAAAGGCTGTAGAGACTAAGGAGAAACAAAGGCAATTTTCAGCTTCAAGTGATGTTTGAATTAGTTTGTTTTCGTTGTTAGCAGTGACAGTACTTAAGCCTGCCTTTGGGACAACACAGCCAATGCCACCCTTAACGTACCACATTTGCATTGCCCGAAATATTTCAAACACAGAGCCTAAGGCAGAGATTTTCTAGCTTTCATCACATAGGAGCCCAGAGTGCAGGCAATTGATCCCCAAATTGCTGGGATTTCCCAAGGAGGCTGCTTGTTTGTTCTGCTCTGTTGTCAGTGAAGTGGTTAAAGCTCTGTTTGTTTGTTTTGCTTCTGAACGGCTATTAATGGATTAAACTTTAGAGCTTTCACCAAAGCTTCAACCGTTGATTAAAGTATTGCACAGGGAGGAGACTGTGCAGGTGGGGAGAGAGTGGGTTGCCACTTAGAATTTTGACCAAAAAAGTTGCAGATGTGATATCAGGTAAAACGCCTTTTATGCAGGGGGTTCTAATGTTAAGCAACAAAATAATTTTGTCTGTCTTCTGAATGCACTCCTAACAATCTCTTTTTGACCATATGTGTGATGTGAATATGTGTGTCTATCCAAACGGCTTAGCACACGTTATTCACATTTTAAAAACTATTATACATCCCATTCCTATTGAATCAAATACAATTAACATTGCATGCCCTGCTTTGATCAATGGAACTTACTCCTAGTAATTGATAAGATTACAGCCAAATATGGCAATTATATGTGTGTCTGTGTCGAGGGGACTTACTTGGATGCTGATGTGTTAGGGCATTTCAGCAGCGAGCTTGAGCCTGTGCAAGGGTACCTGTGGGATTTCTGAATTGTTGAATGAAACACAACCCCCACATTTGAAACTTTAATTTAAAAAGAGCAAGTTTCTAGCATTTGTAGTACATGAGATATGAGACATGTATAAGCACTATTCTTCTCAGTATTTTTGGTAAGAAACTAGCTTGCTCCCTTTCGTGTTTTGCTTTGCCCCTCTTCCTCCGAGACTGGTTGGGTACATCATTGGAACAGTGGGAAGATGTATGGCTTAAGCCATATAGACATTGCCTGCAGAAATATGAGAAATGTTATTGAAACGAGCTCATGGCTGGTACATAATGCCTAGACACTTTTATTTTATGTGGCTTGGCAACTCACCCATGTGCTGGAAAGCATACCAAATTCCTGGCACATACAGACACATGTGGTGGGACTGTCATAAGGTTGGAGAATTTTGGTGTAAAGCCTTCCATGAGAACTCTTTAAATACAAACCAGACAGTTGCTCCATCTCCTCATTTAGCTTTATTGAACCTATAGATAGGAGAAAGCAGTTTCATATAGCAGGAGCTTATTTCACATTTAAAGCCATGGTTTTCCCAGTAGTGATGTATGGAAGTGAGAGTTGGACCATAAAGAAGGCTGATCGCCGAAGAATTGATGCTTTTGAATTATGGTGCTGGAGGAGACTCTTGAGAGTCCCATGGACTGCAAGAAGATCAAACCTATCCATTCTTAAGGAAATCAGCCCTGAGTGCCCACTGGAAGGACAGATCATGAAGCTGAGGCTCCAATACTTTGGCCACCTCATGAGAAGAGAAGACTCCCTGGAAAAGACCCTGATGTTGGGAAAGATTGAGGGCACAAGGAGAAGGGGGCAACAGAGGACGAGATGGTTGGACAGTGTTCTCAAAGCTACCAGCATGAGTTTGACCAAACTGCAGGAGGCAGTGGAAGACACGAGTGCCTGGCGTGCTCTGGTCCATGGGGGTCACGAAGAGTCGGACACGACTAAACGACTAAACAACAACAGCAGCAGCAGCAGCAGCAGCAGCCCAGGCAACCATTCCAAAATTTTGGTAGACATTTGATATGGCAGTTTTAAAATATTGGTTTATGATGCAGGCAGTCCTCTTAGGAAAAAGAATTGTCACAAACTAAACGTATCTAGAGGACAAATTACAAATACTTTGCCAAATAGTACAATTTTATTTCATATACAAATGAAGAAGCTTATGGCTGGATGCTTCCATCAGCTTATGCCAAAGTATGGATTCTGTTATTATAATTTGTTTGGCGTATGAGTGAGCATGTTCTCAAGAGATAATCATGTCTGCATGCTAGACTGATTATTTATTGCTTTGTTTATTTGAAAGGCTTTCCCTGTCATATGACCCAGCCATGTACCATTGATTTTGAACTCCTTCCAATACATATTGTATTTATTGTAGTGCAACAATGAAGTCCTCCCTAAATAAATACATTATTATGTGAGCCATAACGTTACTGCTCTAAGGATAACAAGCAGCTGAGCTTAGAATAAATTGAGACAATTTATTTGCTTATATCATGAAGCTTAAATTGCTTCTCCCCATTTCATCCTCACAGCACCCCTGTGAGGTAAGCACCGTGCCCCTGTGAGCTTCAAAGATGATGGGGAATCTGAACACAGGTCTCTCCTCAGATGTGATCTAACCACTATAATCTCCTTTTCCCTTGATAGATCATTGGACATGCCACCACAGAAATACTCTTGCATTGTCTTGAATGAGAGTTTTTACATGAATGGGAGTTCCTTAAGTTCACAGCTGTGTTCTTGAACAGTTTCCTTCATTTCAAAGTGGTTTGCGTGGAAGATGCACCCAATAAGTTCTGCACAACACTGTGATGCTCTGAAATCAGATTTTAAACACATAGGCCCACAGAACAACAAACAACAGAAGGAACGACTTCTTCTATTTGGAAGATATATATATATATTTTTAAAAAAGATCATAACCTATAACTGTTTGAAATCATGTTCCACTGTGGGAGTGAATTTCAACATGCATTTATGCTGACTTCATTATTTTAAATATTCTTTTGATCTGCCGCTGACAGAAATAGCTCTCATTGCAGTATTTCAGAGCCCAACATTCAACTGAAAATATATTAAGCTAACACAGTGCATTGAAATGACACTTTTATATGCTAGTTTATGTCAAGAAGATCTGCTTGAGTGCAGAGGGCTTAGCTAAAGGATTCTAATACCAGCATGAGGGCACATCCTTTCGCACCAGTTCCCGCCATGGCAAATAATGCCCAATATAGCATCTTACAAGGCACTTCATCTTCCTTGAAGCTCTAAGTCTCTTGGGAATAATTCTGGAGATGATATGGCATCTTCAAATGACAATATGACACTCTGCCAGACATATGCACCAACTTTAACCATCTGTAGGGTTTGTTTTAAATCAGGCATAGGCAAACTCAGCCCTCCAGATGTTTTGGGACTACAATTCCCATCAACCCTGACCACTGATCCTGTTAGCTAGGGATGATGGGAGTTGTAGTTCCAAAACAGCTGGAGGGCTGAGTTTGCCTCTGCCTGTTTTAAATCTTTTAGGCCATCTTTAAGGACTGAAGCCATAACAAAGGGACAAAAAATACAGGACAACCAACAAGAAAGCATAATCAATGGAAGCCACTTTAATTCAAGGGCAGTTGAGGGGGAGAAGTTGAGTCACCTCAAAGCCGAATAACTCAAATGCCCCAGCAGTCAACAGCCATAAAACAGAACACATCTCTCCAGCAAATTCTGATAAAAACAGATGGGTCCTTAGGGTTCCTTCAAATGCCTGCCGGGATGGGACTTGTAATGGTAATGTATTCCAGAGGCACGCAGTCATCACCTCCACTTTTATGTCCATCAATCTGACTACTTTCAAAGGCAGAAACATGAGGGGGGCACTTGTTGATTATCTTAGTATGCTGGCAGGCTGATACAGGTGAACTAAGGTCTGATATAGGTGAACTTAGGTCCAAGTTGTTTAAGGCTTTCAAGCTTAAAACTACCACTTTAATTGAAGGTGCACTGGCAATGAGTGCAACTGGCACAGTTTAGGTGTCAAATAAAGACTCTCCTCCCTGGAAGAGAGGGGAGTGGTTGTGGGCGGGAGACCGAGCTCCGCCCCTGGTAGGGGGCATTAGCCCCCTCCCCTCCTACCTGGCTGGCGCCCACGCCCACCGGAGGTGGCCAACCAGGTGCCTCCGGGGGGCGTGTGTAGCAGCTTAATGCTGTGGTGCCAGCTCTGCCTCCTCCTCATTCGTCGTCATCCCTCAGAGTCGCCCTGGTTGGCTGGGGGGCCTGGTAGGAATTTTTCCATTTGGCATTAGGCCTTTTGGTTTTTTCGCCTACCTCGTAGCAATCGTCACAACTTTTGTGGTATTGGTGGGTAGGTTAGGCATTGGATTCATGTGTTGTGCTGTGTCAAGGGCTAGGTGTGGCCATCGCCTATGCTATCTACCGTGGGTTATTCCGTTAAAGGAATCTGGCGGTCGTGTATTCCGTCCGATGCCTGCTTGGCGGGAGGCCATGGCATGACCCTCGGTGACATCAGGGGGTGAGCCTATAGTTGGATTAGCATCAACAGGCTCCACCTACTGTTGAATAAACCCACCACCTATAGTCATCCAATGCCTAAGCCAATACCTTTTCACTGCTGTAATCAATAAAGTTGTGGCCTTTTCTTGCCCATTAACCTTATATCACGTGTCCTTGTTATTTCACATAGTGGGGTCGGGCCCTCGATCCACAAGTGCACCTCCTGGCTACACCCAGAGCTCAAGCGACTACACTTTGCACCAGCTGAAGTTTCCTCTCTTTAAAGGCAGCCATATGTGGAGTGCCTTGCAGTAATCTAAACTGGACCTCACCGGTGTGTGGGTAACTGGGTCAAGGGCAGACCTCTCCAGAAGAGAGTTTGGAATAGGCCTGGATGTTTTGGTTCAGGCCTGTTTTCAAAGGCTGCAATTTGAACAGGTTTCTGCTCTACCATAACATATTGGGGAATGCAGTGGAGAGAGTGCCTGCAAAGAACTGTATGCTTTGCTACAATCAGGACCTGCTCTTGAAACTTTGAAGTTGTTTGAACTGTTGGATGTACAAATTGTTTTTGTTCTCTCTCTCTCTCGCCATATACAGTCGTACCTTGGTTGGCGAACACCTTGCGACTTGAACGTTTTGGCTCCCGAATGCCGCAAACCAGGAAGTGAGTGTTCCAGTTTGTGAATGTTCTTTGGAACCCGAACGTCTGGCATGGCTTACGTGGCTTCCAATTGGCTGCAGGAGCTTCCTGCAGCCAATCGGAAGCCACACCTTGGTTTCCAAATGTTTTGGAAGTCAAATGGACTTCTAGAATGGATTCTATTCAACTTCGGAGGTATGACTGTAGAGAGAGAGAGAGAGAGGGTTTATATATTATATATATTTGCATATATAAAGAAGAATATGCTTATAAATTATCCATTGGATGGGTTGGTGCAACCACTTTTCAGATCAAGACTAACCTGATAGTCTTCCAGTTCCATTCAGCTCTGTGGTTCTCAAAATTCCTCCCTAAGGACATGCCTGCCTTTGAGCTTCTATTGCTTCTAGTGAAATGGTTTGTCATTAAACAAAGAAACAGGAAATACCCAGAAAAAGTATATTGTTCAGTATTGCTCCCAGCTTGCACCTAGGGGAACAAGCATGGATTGAAGATATGTGGGGTATGGAAATCAGCTGCTGTTCTTTTTGCTAAAGTTCTGGGTTTATCATTTTTTTCCTGCTTTTTGACAGGAGAACAAGTGGTGTTTCCCATGTTTATAATTGACTTGGACAAGGTATAGAGGAGGAGAATCATCAGATGTACAGATGGCACCAAGCTGGGAAGGTTAGCTAATACCTTTAGAAACAGAATTCAAGGTTATCGTGGTAGGGTGGAGAACTGGGTGCAACATAACAAAATGGATTTTAACAACAAGGATTTCAACAGAGGTCAATGTACATTTCCACATTTAGTTAGGAAAAATCAGGTGCACAAATAGAAGATTGATGACACCTGGCTTGACAGCAGTACATGTTAAAAGAATTTAGGGTTTTAGCTAAACACCTTGAGTCATCAGTATGATGTAGGATCTTAAAAAAAACCTAATGCAATTCTAGCTCACATCAACAGTAGTGTAGTGTCCAGATCATGAA
The DNA here is from genome assembly GCF_964188305.1 of Podarcis bocagei. Lineage (NCBI taxonomy): Eukaryota > Metazoa > Chordata > Lepidosauria > Squamata > Lacertidae > Podarcis > Podarcis bocagei. The sequence goes on along the minus strand of NC_138125.1, from coordinate 38,137,313 downwards.
CTACTTATAGCACTCTTCTCTCCTTTGGTACTCACCTGAAGTACTGTATCCAGTTATGGCCACTACAACCTAAGTAAGATGTCAATAAATAGAAATGTGTCTATGACCATGATAATGAGTGGCCTGGAGACCGCCCTGTGAGGAAAGGTTGAAGGGGTCTGGTGTGCTCAGCCTGGAGAAAAAATGGTTGAGAGGTTACGAGATATCAGTCCTCAGATATTTAAAGGGCTATCCATAGGTGATACCATTTGTTGTCTGTTGGGTAGGAAGCACGCCAATGGGTTCAAATTACAGGAAAAGGGATTTTGACTAAACAGTAGGAAGAACTTCCTGATGGCGTGAGTTGTTTGACTGTGGAACAAGCTGCCTCAGAAGCTGGTTGCTTCTCCTTCATTACAGCTTTCAAAGCAGAGGCTTGAAGGCCACTTATCAGGGATGCTGTAGCAGAGGACTTCCTTCATTAGCAGGAGATATGACGAGATGATCTTTGAGGTCCCTTCTAACTATGAGTCCATGAGACTGCTGTTTTACCTCCAAATACGAAAGCAAACAATCATGACCCCTTTAATGCCAGAACATGCAGGATCTTCTATAGGTTCCCAGTATTTGTGTCTACTCAGATGCACATGTAAATCTCTTTTACGATTAAGCTTCCCCATTAATTTCAGTGGAGAGATGAGATATGTGCCAACGTTCCTTTGGATGGGCTAATTAGCTAACTTCATGGAAATAATGGTAATTGAGTTGTTTGCATGTACGGTGCTCCTGTTCTTTTCAAGAGTTGTTGTACTGAGATGGCTGAATTTTGCTGAAGAACTGCATTTGAACTTTGTAACTGAATTAGTTTAGTGCATTTCTATGAACTGGCAAAACTAATTTGAACTAATAAAAGAATTTTAATGTGCATATTTTCTTCCATTTATGTTTTTTATTTCAGCTATACTTTATAGTGCCATACCTCATTGTTTTAAAAATAGTATGCAATATGCAAAAATAATACCTTTATGGATGCATTAGCAGCTAATACCAAAATGAAAGAACTAATCTTGTTCTAAGACATACAGTATCACAAGCTAATTGAAAAACTGAACCCACTTTAAATTTAGTAGACTGAAGATTATTTTAATTTTCCTATCCTCTGAAATGCATGCATAATTATATATCAAATAAGTCAAATGCTTGACTGAGATATTGTCATTTCTGAAAGGGGTGTCAAAATGCACACATTACCTTTATTCCCATTGGCTTTTGCTATATCTATTGTATTGATTGAGGGATATTTATTCCAGAGTTCAGAATAATTTTTGTAGATTGATATTTGAAGACCCATATTTGCAGTACTGCTTGTGTACTCATAATATATGGCAATATTTTGCAGATGTACAGATTTCATGGGTGATATTGCTAAACAAATTGAGATACTCCATTCACATGCACTCCTCTCATGCTGCTTATTAATAATCCCATTTCTCTAGTGACAGTTTTGGATTATTAAATTTGATGAGGCAAGGATTATTCATGCTGCATTTATATATTGGCCTTTCCTTTGGAAGGAGGGTGGTGTTTCTGAAGCATTTGTGCCTTTTTGCATGGCAGTTTTCCATTTTCAGCCCACATAAATGAGACAGACTCAATCCATATGTGACTTAATTGAGGGGGCATTAAATATGGGCATCAGGATAGAACTTAAAGCAGCAGGGTGGAATTTCATTAAAAGGATCAACAGCTAAGATATATAAGGATTCAAATCAGAGCAGCTGAAGCAAAGCAAGCGGAAGCCAAAACATTTTGCTATAAGAATTTATTATCTCTGTTTTGTTAATCACCATAATAAATATATGGTTTTAGTGAGCTGCCAACTTTTGAGGTCTGCAGACACATTTGAGCATTTTAGGAAATGCCACAGGCAGCATTCTCATTGCTTGCTTCTCTCCTTCCTGTTCTGGGTCACTTCTCCCTCTTCTGGGTCCCCGTACTCCTGTCAGCATCGCCCTAGAGCCAGTGTACCAACTGGACTCATGCACCTCAACCCCGACTGGGCTAGGCGAGCTGGGTAGCACCGCCAGAGACCTCCTTTTCCCACAGGAACAGGTCACAGTGCTGTGGACTCACAGCTTAGAGCTGAGAGCACCGGATTCACTGTCTCAATACTACAGTCGTTGCGCAGCAGAGTTTTGCAGAGTCTTGCAGAGTATAAACCACTCGGAGAGCAGCTCTGTAAAATATCTTCCTTTTATTCTGTAACTACAACTATGATACAAAACTATATACAGAGCTGAATATTCTAAGCATAAATCAATGCTACACTGAGAGTCTGCAGCTGCTCTTAGCAGCAACCTAATCTCTAGGATCTCTAACACTCTCACTCTCTCCGATACACTGACTGACTCTCTCTCTCACACACACAGAGATGTTGCTGGGCAGAATAAGTAGATAGGCAGGACACGCCTCCTCTTCTCTGGAGAGTCAGCAGAGACCATCAGGAGATGGTCAGGAGATTCTTGGGAATGGGAGGGGTGAAATCTCCTCAACTCCCCCCCCCCCCGCCGCCGCAAATACTGTGCTTTTCCAAAGGAACTGGGTAAAACTCAGATCCAACAGAATCAAATTGGATCCTCTTGAATTCACAGTTTTACATGGGATCTCCATCCTGGGGAAAAAACCCCCACACCATCAAATTAAAGCTTAGACTGTACAGTAAAAATCGCACAGCTAGTACTTGCAAGCACCCCAAAATCACTGAGTCAAGATCCTCATGAACCTTCGTGATTTTTACATAAAGGTAAAGGTAAAGGGACCCCGACCATTAGGTCCAGTCACAGACGACTCTGGGGTTTACTGGCCGAGGGAGCCGGCGTACAGCTTCTGGGTCATGTGGCCAGCATGACTAAGCCGCTTCTGGTGAACCAGAGCAGCACACAGAAATGCCATTTACCTTCCCGCCGGAGCGGTACCTATTTATCTACTTGCACTTCATGCTTTTGAACTGCTAGGTTGGCAGGAGCAGGGACCGAGCAACGGGAGCTCACCCCGTTGCGGGGATCAAACCGCCGACCTTCTGATCAGCAAGCCCTAGGCTCTGTGGTTTAACCCACAGCGCCACCTGTGTCCCTAATTTTTACATACGTTGGTGATAAAACCACAAATACCATGCACTGGACATAGATATATAATGTGGTAGTGGTATAGAGGGGCTCCCTTGTAAAATTGGGAAGATCCGTAAGGTCCATGTTTTGAGGTCATGACTGTGCTAGTAAGCAACAAATCCATGGTTCTCAAGGTTCACTCAACGGAGAAAGACATGATCTGTGATTTGGTGGTGGTGGTGGGAATCCATGGGGGAAAAATCTGGGCTGTATCTGACAAAGTTGTCCCATTTGCAGGAGGACTTCTGCTAGGAGAACAGAACTACTACTCCCTGCTAGTGTCTCCTGCCCCACTGGAAATTTGCTCTGGAGAGTTGGGGGAGGCCCCAGAACAGATTTGTGAGGCACACTGGGGTGGAGAGGAAGGGGAAATTCCATTGCACAAGCAGTAGTCTTTGAGTGAATAGAGCAACTTCACTGGATACAACACTATGCAGTTTCAAGATGAATCCTTTTACTGGATCTGACAGGTATGCATTTCAGAATTCAGCTACATCTGATGCTAAAAGAACCGAGACCCCTACCCTTTCTGGACTCTGTAGACTGATAGGGCCTATTGGCCATTTATAAAACCAAACATTCCTGAAAACATACGCCCTTTTTAGCTCAGGCTTCTACACATATAGCCCATTGTTTTCAAACATACTCTTTCCTTGTTCCTGAAAGTTTAGTCAGGTATATAAAATAGTATTAAAATTATGTTGTTAAGCACTACACCATATTGCACGACATTAATAAGTAATAATAAAAAAAACCTTAATAGGTAGTAAAACTCTAATACATCACAAAGAATCCCATTCAAAAAAGTGCTAGCCTTTCCTTTTAAACCTTGGGACCTCGAGGTGTCCCAAGTAGCTTCTCCCATATCATCCTGCTGCAGTCTCAGGTCATCAGCTGAAGTCCTCTCAGTTTTCTTTTTGCTAAAGGTGAAGTGAGTGAGAACCAGAGAGGTTGCCTTTTTTTTGCCATGGCATCCTGGCTGTGGAATGCTCTCCCCAGGAAGCTGGTCTGGTTCCAAACTTATTGGCACCAATCAAAACCTGTCTTACTATACCATGCTCTCTTACATTTTAGGCATTTAAGAATCTTGCTGATTTCTTGATTCATGCTCAATTATCATGTAGCTCAGTTCTTTTGATATTTTAATTGTGTAACCTGTTCTGGGACCAATTCCAGTGAAGAGCCACTTATTAAATAAATCAATATATGTAACTAGAACAATTTCAAAAGCCCATTTTTTATTCCTACACGTCATATACTTATCGAATAAGCACAGATGTTCCATTGCTTAGGAGATATACAGGGGCTTCCAGAGCAATCATATGCATGAGTTCAGTGAGGCTTAGGTAAGGGTAAAGGGACCCCTGACCATTAGGTCCAGTCGTGACCGACTCTGGGGTTGTGGCGCTCATCTCGCTTTATTGGCCATGGGAGCCGGCGTACAGCTTCCGGGTCATGTGGCCAGCATGACTAAGCTGCTTCTGGCGAACCAGAGCAGTGCACGGAAACGCCGTTTACCTTCCCGCCAGAGTGGTACCTATTTATCTACTTGCACTTTGACGTGCTTTCAAACTGCTAGGTTGGCAGGGACCAAGCAACAGGAGCTCACCCTGTCGCGGGGATTCGAACCGCCGACCTTCTGATCGGCAAGTCCTAGGCTCTGTGGTTTAACCCACAGCGCCACCCGCGTCCCAGTGAGGCTTACTCCCAGGTAAATAGGCACAGGATTGCAGCCTTAGAACACCCTGGAAGATGACAACACTTGAACTGTGAAGCAGCCTTTATGAATTGTCCTCACCATACATTCCTATTTGAATTCAGAGTGTGGTGCTGATAATGCCAAGGGTGAGTGACTGATTTGATTGACATCCTATGCCCTTAAAAAATGTAGGGACTTTTCTGGGGGGGGGGGGGTATTTCGTTGCTTTTGTTTTTGTTTTAGACCTCCAGGTGTAGGGTGTTATATAAACAACCAAACAACAAATGTTGCATGTTTGATCCCCGTATGGGACAGTTGCATATTCCTACATTGCAGGGGTTGGACTCAATGATCCCCAGGGTCCCTTCCAACTCTAGAGCTCTATGATTCTCTGAGAGTAACACTGAGAGGCTACTCTCAATTCAGCATATGGGTTCAGCTTCCTTGGTTTGCATTACTAGTCTACAGTTCTTCTTTTATCTTATGTTTCCTTCTTTAATAATCTCCCAGCCTATTTGGCCTGCCAATTCAGGTTTAGAAATGAGTATTTCATCCTTTCCAAGGGATTCCCCCATCCCTACTTTGGATCCAATGGATCAGTACTGTTTTACTGCTGAAATTCAACAATTGTTATTAATATTATTGTTTATTAAATTTCTATACCACCCTTCATCCAAAGATCGCTGGGTGGTTTACAATATAAAACATGTGCACCATAATTGGAAACAACAACAGCAACCCCTAACAGTTTAAAAAGCCATGGGTTGTTTAATTACACCAAGGCCTGGTTATAGAGAAAGGTTTTGTGCTGGCACCCCTAAAGATATGTGTCAGGGAACTGACATTGGAGCGAGAGGCGAAGGGGAGGCTCCCAGATGATGCTGGCGAAGGACCCAGCAGCAGGGGGAGAAACAGCTCAGTAGAGGGGGAAGCCAATCAGTGCAACACCGGGGATAAAGGGGGGCAGACGGGGGAAGTGGAGAGAGGGCTCCAGGACTCTTCACTGGACATCAGTGAGGAGAGCCCAGGTCCTCCGCTACCCATGCCTTCCCTGCGCAGAAGACTCCCGCACAGTGAGAGGAGGAGGAGACTGGGTGTCAAACAACTTTTATGCTGGAAGAGGTTCAAGTAATGCCCACTGACGGATTCTGCCAGTGACTGAGGCAGCCACGATGAGAAGGGGCTGTGCAGTCAGAAAGGTTTAACAAGGCAAATTAACCGAGAAAGGCACCAGTTTACGCACGAGTAACTCATACCTAATACAATATGTAATGAAGGCACCAGGTGAGCCTCCCTGGGGAGAGCATTCCACAAATGAGGAGCCACTACAGAAAAGGCTTTCGTGTTGTCAACGTGTTGGGGAGGAGGCACACAAAGAAGGGCCTCAGATGATGATTGCCGGGTCTGGGTCAGTTCATATTGGAAGAAGCAGTCCTTGAGATATTGTGGTCCCGGGCCATTTAAGGCCTTTAAGGTCAAAACCAGCACTTTGAATTGTGCCCAGAAACCAACTGGCAGTCAGTGCAGTTGTGCCAGGATTGGTGTAATATGCTCAAACCATCTTGCCCTGGTGAGCAACCAAGCCACTGAAATTCTGTACCAGCTGAAGTTTCCAAACCATCTTCAGAGGCATCCCCACATATAACACGTTGCAGTAAACTAACCTAGAGGTTACCAGAGCAGAGGCAACAGAAGTTAGGCTACTCTTTTCAAGTTGGGATGCAGCTGGGCCACCAGCTGAAGCTGACAGAAGGCACTCTGCATCACCAAGGCCACCTGAGCCTCAAGCAACAGCAATGCATCCGGAAGTATCCCCAAGCAATGGGACATAAAGAAACAGAGAGACCTCCTCTAGGTTACTTGGGCCTTCATTCCAGTACAGTGTTTTATAGTGGTTATAGTGTCAGACTGAGACCTGGGAGACAAGAGATCAAATCTTCACTTGGCCATTAACCTTGCTAGGTGACTTTGGGCCATAGCTGTCAACATTTCCCCTTTTTTAAGGGAAATTCCCTTATTCTGAATAGGATTCCTCACAAGAAAAGGGAAAAGTTGACAGCTATGCTTTGGGCCATTCACTGCCTCTCAGCCTTATCTACCATACCTCCCAGGGTTGTGATGGAGATTAGCTGAGGAGAGGGAGAACCATAATCATCACCTTGAACTCCTTGGACAAAAAAAGTGAGCTATAAATGCAATAGATAAATAACAGCAAACAGGACTAGACATAATAGTCAGTTCTATGAAACCAGCTTTGGGCAGTCCAAATGGCTATACTTATGGCCAAACTACAAGTGACATTAAAAGCATTACCAAATTGCTTCTAGGCACATTTAAAAGTGTTGGTGATTACTTTTCAAGTTGAGGAATCACCTCTTCCTATATAGTATCTTGCATACTCCCTTAGATCAGAAGGTCTGCCCAGTTGCTGAATGAAACATCTCTGGATCAAATCACGGCCTGAGGTCTTGAGAGGAAACCAGCACACAAAGCATGCACAAAATCCAATTTAGGGTATTAATGTGCAGAAACAGGCCTAGTGCTGTTGAGGAATCTAAGTAAATACAGTGGTACCTCGGGTTAAGAACTTAATTCGTTCTGGAGGTCCATTCTTAACCTGAAACTGTTCTCAACCTGAGGTACCACTGTAGCTAATGGAGCCTCCTGCTGCCACTGCGCCACCACTGCGAGATTTCTGTTCTCATCCTGAAGCAAAGTTCTTAACCCGAGGTACTATTTCTGGGTTAGCGGAGTATGTAACCTGAAGCGTCTGTAACCTGAAGCATCTGTAACCCGAGGTACCACAGCAAGTCATAATGTATGTTATTTCTGCTTTGCAAATAACATACGTTATTGAAGAACCCCTAAGAAGCATTCTTTGTCAGATTTACAGGGCAAACCTATGTGCCAACTCTGAAGTGAGCCCCATTTTCACTAGGAGGTACACCTAAGTAAATGTCTAGGATTAGAGCTTTTTAAGCAGAGGTTGGATAGTCATCTGTCACAGATGCTTTAGTTGAGACTCCTATGTTGCAGGGGGTTGGACTAGATAACCCTCACAGTCCTTTCCAATTCTACAATTTTTTGATTCTATGATTGCATACATCTCTGTTCAGAAGTAATTGTCATTTAGTTCTATGAGCAATACAACCTTATCCTATCTCTAAGTAGTAAATTATGGAACAAAACCATAGCAAACGTAGCATTATATGGGGGGGGGAATGTGCAAGGGTTAACAATAAATCTCTTGTTCTGATTGCTCCTGATTGACTTGAAAAAGTTTTAATATCTTATTGGTAATAAATAACTTCTCTGCTTCAAAACTAGTAAAATAGCAAACATGATTCAAAGAAATCAAAAGTATTCTAAAAGAAACTATGGTTAAAATTATTTTTACTAGGGAATCTTTTTGTGTACTTTAGTCAAGTGGAATAATATATATATATAGAAATATGTAGTGATGCTAAGTTTCCAAGATGTCAAAAGTACCAAGTGATCTCCATGACCTATTGCCCCGTTATTTGTTTCCCAGTATTTCTACGAGTATATTTCACTTCACACAAATGAATACAAATAGCTATTCCTCTGTGGCTTTGGCCATTGGTGACCATCACCTAAGGTTAAAGATAACACATTACATTCATAGCTGTCTTTTAATTTTGCGGTCTTGAGCCTTTGACCCAAAGGGGTGTTTGGAGTTCACTGGGGTGAGATTAAATGGTCTAAACACTTGTACTAAAAGCCCAGACTGTGACCTTCTATATGTAAAAAATGAATTAGCTACTTGCTACCATATTGTTATGATCAGCTGGTACTGCTTGGGTACAAGGGAGCACAGAAGAAGTCAAAGGCATTTAAAAAGCATTTTATGTGGTATATATATATTAAAATTTCTTTGCACAATAGTCATATACCCCCCTCTAATTTGTTGTGGACTTTTGCTAGAAATCCATTGCAATTTAATTTTTAGAGATACGTATGTGAATAACCAGAGAGAGAGAGAGAGAGAGAGAGAGAGAGAGAGAGAGAGAGAGAGAGACGTACCCACTATTCTGGACAAGCAATTATTTTCATTTCACTGGCACCTTCAGCTATTAATTCTTTCTCATGGAATATAATTAAAAGACTTCCCTTTGCCAAGTGTTTTTGCCGCCTACTTCTTCCTAAATAATTTCAAACCGACATTAAAAAAACCAAGTTTTGTTTTTATAAAAAAAAAATCTACCACGGATTTAGTATAAAATAAAACAAGATGTGTTATAAGGCCTGTACTTTACAGAGCTGTATTTGAGTACATTTCAAATGAATGTTTGTTAAACAGGGGGAAAAATCAGCCTGGTCATTGTCAGGAGTCTAAGAGAATTAGGTGATGAGGGAACAGGAAGACTCCGAGTGGCTTCCATTTAATGAGCACTTACTGGTCCCAAATAAATTAGACAGATTTGTCTTGTTTTATGAGCAAGATCCTGTTTTTCTATTGCATGTTCTTTGTGTCCATAGTCAGGACGGATCTGGCTCTTTGGTTACTAAATAGGCAGCTCATTCAATTGGTGCTTTCGCCCAGGGTCTGCTTGCAAACCAGTGCCAGACTCACAGGCTCTTTGTGCGCTGCCCTCCCTGCATGTGTCTGCGCTCCCTTGGCTAGTCAGGTTTTTTTTGTCTCCGATGCTTAATAAGCTTTGAGCCTGGTAGTCAAATGTGGTGGGAACGAGGACAGGACGAGGGTCCTTAGTGAAGGTGTTTGTTGTTAAATAGAACAATTCAGCTGTCTCTTTAGAAAACGTGACAAAAGGAAATGCTCCCTGCTGAAAATTTTCTTAGCCTGTTGCACAAAAGATGAAGTTTGTTTAAGAAATTGCTGCTAAAGAAAGCGTCAACCCATTAAGGTAATTATATGGAACCTGTGCTGTATAACAGCTTAATTGATGTTAATGTTTGTCTAATTGGTGATTGGGAGAGTGCAAAGGACTAAAGGTCTTCATAGCACTTTCAGTCACGGCTTTGAAAGGGGTTCTTCTGGTTTTCACAGTTATAACAATGCCTGTGCGTCTTTCTCAGATTACGCCTTGTTTGCAGCCCCTTACAGCATTCTGCTCCACTACTTAAAGCATAAAATAAGGGTGAAGAGCCATTGTCTAATGCAGCCTTTTTCAAAGAGTGTTTCTGACAGGGATTGTTCTAGGAATCAGGCAGGAGAGAAGGGAGTGGAAGAGGTGAAAGCCACTATCACCCACTTGTGTCACATCCCCAATGAGCTGCAAGAGCCGCCTAATTGCTGCATCTGTGTTTCCACCCCCCCTCTCCCTCCAGGCTCCCATTCTCTTCAACAAGGATTCTTACACCAGGGCCACATGTGCTTGTGGAATCTATCAAACCAAACAAAACAGACACACACACACACATACGCACCAACCTTTACTGACATTTCCCAAATTTGGCATAAAAAGGGCTGTTAGGGAAGCACATATAACCCAACTAAAACGACCTTCTTTAAACAAAAAACACACACCACATATACAAACAACAACAAGCGTTAGGGTGCTCTCCAAATATGTACGTTGGAGACTTTGATAAAGCAGACTGTACATGCTGTACATAGCCATGTACAGAGAGAGAGAGGGGGGCGGCACCGTAAACAGTAGAGGCAATACCATGTATTAAAGACGGGTCTTTTTCATCTCTTCTTCCTAAAGCCATTTCCTTCTTATAGAAAGGTCTTGAAAGCATGGCTAGGGGAGAGGACCTCAGATGCATTTATATTGTGCCTACCCAGATAAAACAAGAAAGCTGAGCTTGCCCTGAGTCCTACCCTGTCACTCCGCAACAGACACACACACACAATTTCACTGCCCCCCTCCCTCTCGGTGCTGTGCTTCCCAGAGAGAGTCCTTTGGATTAAGGACTTGCATTCCTATATTATAAAAGAGAGATATTTTCATTTCTTCCCTCATCTGTTCAAAATACACAAACACACACAGAGCGTATTTCATCCCTGAGTCCTAATGAGGAAATGACGACTTTTATCAACCCTATTAAACATACACCCAGAAGATATCCATTTTAATAAGGGGCCAATTACGATGTGTATCTTCAGCGAGAAGGAACATAGCTTTTACCTTGTTCTTTGGCTCTCCATGTCTCTAATTAATTGAATCTTGAAAATGCTGGACTTTCAGCTTAAGAAAAGCACGAAGAAGGGAACCTAACAACACTGCCTATTCCTTTATGTCTAGAAAGGGCTGAAAAAACACCTGTAATGCTAAAAGACTCAGGCTTTTGTCAGTTTCTAATATTACTTTTCTGCCTAATTGCCATCACTGCTACGTACATTAGGCCTTTTTTCAGCAGGGTTAAAACAGGGCCAGTGATGAATGGAAAACTGATTGTACTGCTGTCAAACTTGAATGTGAGGCTTATTCTAGAGATAGAAGTATGAGGAAAAGGACAGAGAATTGCACTTCATTAAAGCTCTACCAAGCTGATTGGAGTGGAGGAGGTAATTGAGATTTAAAGTGGCATTCCCATCACACTGTCCCTTTTTCAACTTAACAACTGTCATTCAAGCCACATAGGGCAACAATTGGCCAGATTTCCCAGCTCTTCGGAGTAATAAAACAGACACTCACCTTCTGGCTATTCGCTTTACTTACTTTGTTCTAATTTCCAATTCATGTGTCATTAGTGAACGAAGATTGACAAGAAATAGCTTTGACCTCACAGATTTGACCTTCAACCTCAGAGACCCAATTCTAGACTGAACATAGGTTGGAGTATGCTAAGAACACCTTTCCTTTGCACAAGGGTGAATGGCAGTTTCCCCCCCCCCTCCGTGATTTGTACCACCCCCTGCTTGCCACTACATTTAGACTATGAGACATGTCAACTGCCTGTCACAATTACAATAGACACAGCAAACCAGAATTTCCCCCAAATCCAAGGGGAACTTCCTGAACAAAGAGTAAATTTTTACTGCACAGATTTTTGAGACCTCCAATTTGTGCCGGCATAATGAATGCAGCCCACAGACAAATAGGTAGTTGTTAATTATCCCAGCAATTTCTTTTTTAAATGTGCTAACAACACAGCATGCTAAGCCTTCATATCTTACACTGTTACCTGATGATCTCATCACATTTGAAAAGATGGTAGTCTGGGAGGGAGTCATTATTATTGCCAAGTGTGCATGACAATACGTTCCATGGAAATAATCCCGTATATTCATCATGATTTAATCATAAGCAAGCATGACATAATAGAAACGTGGGTTTGACTGTACCTTTCATAGTGGACCGAAGTCATCTTACCTATGCAGAAAGCCTTAAAGGGTAACTTGATCATTTTATTTTCCTTGGGCAATTACCCTAAGGCTTGTATATGCTAATTTAGTGTCATATTACTCATCAGAACAATTTGCGGACGAATAATAACCAAAGGGCAGGACCTATGACCTTAATAAGAACCCTCGACGAATTTTAGCGTAATTCATGCCTTTTCCATAGCTGCTTTTCAGAGTGTGGCAGAAATTTGATGCCAGCAACCCTGTTGTGTTCAGGCCATTGTTTCTGTTCCTTCATATTTTGTGAATAAATATTTGGAAGATTTCCGTATTCCACCGCCGACAAACACAGTAATTGAATGTACTGTTCTGTTTGTTAGCAGATCTTTAACAACTTGATCTTGTCTTTATTTTCTGTAAAACAGTCTGAAACCCACATAGGTTTCTTAGTGCATCAACGTTGGCTTAATGAGATGTGCAATCATTTTGCGTCGCCCCCCCCCCTTATGATATTCATTCTTCCACATCAAAAGAAAACAACATTGCCAGGCTACTGCATCGACTTCACTCTAATGGGATACACAGTAATTTAGTTTTCTTCTGTAATATTCATTCGTCTATTACAAAGAATATTTGCATAGCTCATTGTGCTGCCCTCTTGTTTTCTGAATTCCCCATTCATGTTGCCACAGAAAGCGAATAAAATGTACTCTATTTTCTAACAGAAGGAGGTATAAACTTTTGTGAAGTCTCACAGTTGTCACCATGTCATTTATAAGTACTGCTACAATCCTCTACCTTTCCCAAATTTAAGCAAATTTCAAAGCGCTGGCTTCTATTCAAAAGCCAGTGATTAGCATATAAATACAACAGAATCATTTTAGAGCAGTGCACGTATCCAGCGTATGACATGGTAATAGTTTACTAATAATTATAAAAACCCATGAATTCTATTGAGCACACAGTACTATTCTCTATTAAAACTGTGTCACAATTGTGTGAAAAACAGGGCTTTGTGTTAATGAAAATACATTATTTTACCATCACTCTGCACTGTTTGTATACTTACTTATTATGCAGTTTCAATATTTCGTTGTGCCAGCCAGAACCAAACCTTTCCTAATATCTACACAGCTTCCTCTTTCCCTGGGGTAAATTTTAATGTCTAGAAAGGCCAACAAAGGTCAGGATGTTTGGACTGTATCTCAACAGTGCATTTATGGTCATCAAAAGAAATCGTCCTCTAACCACTGGTACTGCTGTAGAGGTTCCTTTTATCCTGCACCTGTGACAATTACCCTGTGTTAGTGAAGCTAACAGGAGTCAGGTTTTAGGTCAAAGGTCAGAGCACTGTCAAGAGGAAGTTATTCTTCAGTCCACTAAATCTGTTATCATTTTCATCTAATGTGACATCCATCTGTCAATCAGGGAATTTAGGCAATTGTCTTATTCTAAGTGCTGCACTTTATGCCTCAGACAGCTCACATTTTCCTCCTTTTCTTATAATTACATTTTTCCACCTCTGAAAATCCATCTGCAAAATAAACACGGAATATCTTTACTCAGTTGCTCTGAAGACCCGGGGTTTTTATACTAAAAGCTGTTTCACTTACAAGAATGAATGACTTTCTGCAAAGTTTGATACTCGTTTAATTTCCAGTTGTTTTGACTTGGTTGGCTTTCAGAAGGAGAACAAAGTTCTTGGAAGTATATTCAAAGTGCCAAAATAAGTTCTTCTTTGCAAATAATTCCTGCCAAATGCTGATCAGGCAACAAAGATGAGAATGGGGTGTCTTTCAGGTAATTCACCTTTGGCTCACTTAACACTATTATTTAGTGGGTTCACCCAATATGCAGAGTGTATAAGAGTATACACACTTTTCACTATATTCATGTGCACACACACACCATGTCTGCATACTGTGTGATGCAGCAGTTGGCTCCCATTTCTGACCACACGCCAGCTCCCTGGGACCCTGGGTGCCCCAGCACTCACAAAATTGCTCATGAAGGGGATGGGCACCCACAAATTTCAGCACCAGGGCCACGCACACTGCACGGCACCCACAGCCCCAGGCACCTACGGTCGTGGGGCCAAGCTTTGCCAATGTAGCTGAGTCCCTAATATTTATTGAGGCTTCCTGCCATCCAGCAACCTGCCTTGTAGCTGTGGTCTGTCATTCAAGTGCATGTAGAATCACACAGAGATGTATTGAATTCCTACAACACAGAATATTAGTACTATTATTATTGTCCAGGTCTGGAAGGACTATGCCACAGCATCCAATATCTTTTTTTTTAAAAAAAAATTTTTTATTGCGTTTCTTTCCATAGGTGAACAAATTTGTTTGAACAGCAACATACAAGAAACATTTTCTATATATATATAAAGAAAAACAGAGAGAAAAGAAAAAGTCATTGTAGAATTTTTTCGACATCTTTTTGGACCTCCTCACATCCTCTCAACATTGCATTCATCATTCCAACCAGTTCAGCAATTTATTATCTTATTTCCCAACTTATTATGCCTTTGTATTTATTATGTTACCAATTTCAAAAATTTGTAATTTAGTTTTAGCACTCTTAATAAACATAATATTTTGGTTCTAGTTTGTCTCATTTTTTTCATCAATACTTACTTTATCATTTACTTAAAATAAATTGCAGAAGCATAACGTTTCTTAATCGTGCGCAATCTTAACACTCAAACAACTTATAATGTTTTTGCAAATAGTCCTTAAATTTTTTCCAGTCCTCCTCCATTGTTTCTTCGCTCAGATCTCGAATTCTGCCACTCATTTCTGCCAACTCCATGTAATCCATCAGCTGCGTCTGCCAGTCCTCCAGTGTGGGTAAATCTGGTGTCTTCCAGAACTTTGCGATAAGAATCCTAGCTGCTGTGGTTGCATACATAAACAAGGTTCTGTCCTTCTTTGGCACCTTCCGGTCCACCATGCCCAGAAGAAAGGCCTCTGGTTTCTTAGAAAAGGTATATCTGAATACCTTTTTCAGCTCATTATGTATCATTTCCCAAAAGGCCTTTACTTTCGGACAGGTCCACCAGAGGTGAAAGAATGTCCCTTCTGCCTCCTTACATTTCCAACACTTATTATCAGAAAGATGATATATTTTAGCCAACTTGACTGGGGTCATGTACCACCGGTATACCATTTTCATAATGTTCTCTTTCAAGGCACTACATGCCGTGAATTTCATACCGGTGTTCCATAACCTTTCCCAGTCCTCAGACATGATGTTGTGTCCTACATCCTGTGCCCATTTTATCATAGCAGATTTAACTGTCTCATCCTGTGTGTTCCATTTAAGCAGCAAATCATACATCCTCGAAAGTACCTTAGTCTTTGGTTCTAGTAACTCCGTCTCCAGTTTCGATTTCTCCAACTGGAAACCCACTTTTTTGTCCATTTTAAATACCTCTTGAATTTGAGCATAATGTAACCAATCTCGCACCTTGCCTTTTAATTTGTCCTGGCTTTGGAGCTTCCAATTATCTCCAACTCTTTCAATCAATTCCCAATATTTTGGCCAGTAGGCCTCCATATTGGGCTTTTTTTTAGAAATCTTGGCTTCCACAGGTGATAACCACCTCGGGGTCTTACTTTCTAATAAGTCCTTGTACTTCATCCAGACGGCAAAAATTGATTTTCTGACAATATGGTTTTTAAACAATTTATGAACCTTCGCCTTGTCATACCACAAGTATGCATGCCAACCATACACATTATCAAACCCTTCCAGATCTAGGACATCGGTGTTTTCCAACAGGAACCAATCCTTCAACCAGCAGAAGGCTGCAGCTTCATAGTACAACCTTAGGTCCGGCAGGGCAAACCCCCCTCTTTCTTTTGAGTCGGTTAGTATTTTAAATTTTATTCGGGGTTTTTTGCCCTGCCAGACAAACTTAGAAATATCCTTCTGCCATTTTCCAAAACATTCCATTCTGTCCACGACCTGAAGGGTTTGAAATAAGAATAGCATTTTTGGCAAAACACACATCTTTATAGCTGCGATTCGGCCTGACAAGGTAAGTTTCAATCTTGACCAGATATCCAAGTCTTTTTTTAATTTCCAACCAACATTTTTCATAATTATCTTTGAAAAGGTTTAAATTTTTAGTGGACAAGTATACCCCCAGGTATTTCACTTTTTTAACCACACTTAGCTCTGTCTCTTTCTGATACCCCTCTATCTCTGTAGGTGTCAGATTTTTGACCAAAACCTTAGTTTTTTGTTTGTTTAACTTAAATCCCGCCACCCGACCAAACTCCAAAATAAGTTCCAAAACTCTTTTTGTGCTAGATACTGGCTCCTGTACTGTCAAAACTAGGTCATCTGCAAAGGCTTTCAGTTTGTATTGTTTCGCTCCGACCTCTATACCTTGCACCAGCTGGTCCTCCCTAATCATATTCAGCAATACCTCCAGAACAGAAATAAATAGCAGAGGGGATAAAGGGCACCCCTGTCGTGTCCCTTTTTCAATTAGAAGTTCATCCGACACCACATTGTTCACTATCAACTTGGCTTTTTGCTCTGAATAAATTGCTTCTAGCATCCAATATCTCCTTTAATCCAGTTCCTGTCTCTCTGCTTGTAGGTAAAGGTAAAAAAGGTAAAAGACCCCATGACAGTTAAGTCCAGTCAAAGGTGGCTATGGGGTTGCGGCACATATCTCGCTTTCAGGCCGAAGGAGCTGGTGTTTGTCCACAGACAGCTTTCCGGGTCAGGTGGCCAGCATGCCTAAACCGTTTCTGGCACAGTGGAACACCATGACGGAAACCAGAGCGCATGGAAACGCCATTTACCTTCCAGCCACAATGGTACCTATTTATCTACTTGCACTGGTATGCTTTTGAACTGCTAGGTTGGCATGAGCTGGGACAGAGCAATGGGAACTCACCCTGTGGTGCGGGTTCAAACCACTGACCTTCTGATTGGCAAGCCCAGGAGGCTCAGTGGTTTAGACCGCCACCCACACTTATATACACACTCTGCTTATATATGCCTCTGCTACCACATCCTCCAGACAATCAACAACAAATATCTCTTTTGTGACATTAAAAAAAGAAAGAATGAAAACAAATGGCCTTTCAGAATGACTACTTTTTGGACTTCCCAAAGACTGTAGCTTCCTCCACAATGGCATTTGTTCCACCACTTCCCCCCAGGGACACTCTGAATCAGAGCAAACATCAATCAGGTTTTCTGCTGACTGACGTTTGCTCCGAGTCACTAGTAAATGCAGGTTTTCCCAGGGTGGGAGCATACGGAAAACCTCTCAGATCTTGTCCCTAGAAAGCATGGGGCAAGCAGAAAACCTCTCAGGCCTGTGCTTCCTAGGGGCGGAACAAGCAAACTGTGGATGAGCCCTGTATTAGGGGCTGAGATACAGGTGTATGTACCGTATTTTTCGCTCTATAAGACGCACCAGACCACAAGACGCACCTAGTTTTTGGAGGAGGAAAACAAGGGAAAAAATATTCTTAATCTCAGAAGCCAGAAAAGCAAGAGGGATCGCTGCGCAGTGAAAGCAGCAATCCCTCTTGCTGTTCTGGCTTCTGGGATAGCTGCGCGGCCTGCATTCGCTCCATAAGACGCGCACACATTTCCCCTTAATTTTTAGGAGGGAAAAAGTGAGTCTTATAGAGCAAAAAATACGGTAAGTGATGACCTACGTCATCCCACAAGGGGAGGCAGAGCTGAGGGGCCCAAAAATCAGAACAGGAACACACAAAAGCCACAAGTTATTTAGTTAATTATTTATAAAATTTATATCCTGAAAGGAGCCCAGGACAGCATGCAAGGTCCTAGCCAAACAGGAAGCTTTTGTAGCACTTCCTGTCCAGGAGCGCCCAATAAACAGCTTGAGTGAGTGGTGGGATGTGTCCAGAACCTAAGAGTCTGCTGCCACAAAAATGTTCCAAGGCTACAGTTATGATAGTTCAACTCATAGGAAGCTGCAAACAGGAGCAAATGGTCCCTTTTTTTAGCAGTTCTCAACAGAGTTCCTGGTTGTAGTATCTTCGCTGTCTGGTATAAAAGACCAGCCTGGCTTTTGTCCCATTCGCAAGAGTTTCCACCTATAGTGAATCTGCTATTATCACAAACTGCCCCTCAAGACTGAATAACTTTCAGTCTTGCAGGATGTTACGGTTTTTGTTGTTTTTTACCCATCCATCTCACCATAAAATCTGTGGGTCAAAGAGTTTTTTATGGATTGGATCTAGTGACAACTGGAAAGTAAGCAGCTCCATGTCCATTTTTACATAACCACAGGTAAGTTGTTTTCCTTTACAGCATCAATAAAGCTATATACCAAACAGGAAGGGAGCTCAGCTGAGTGAAAATAGTAAATCTGAATATCATATGGGAGAAGATTATAACAAGCTCAACATGGGTGCTGCATTATTACTCTCTTCACATTTGCTTACCATGATTACACTTGAGGCAAAGTCCTCTCTCACACACACACAAAACACAGGTGTTTGTTTCTTGGCTACAGACATGAATTTTATTTTATTTTATTTATTTATTTACTAATTACATACCTGTCCTGTTCTGTGGCTGGTTCACAAAACAGTGTGCATGTGTGTGTATAAAATCAAATGCTAGCATGGATATACAGTAGAAAACAATAAAAAATAACAATAAAAGACTGAATTTAAAGCAAATTAAAACAATTTAAAACTCAATATAATGATTTCAAATAACGTGTGTACAACAGCTGAGCGCTCATTTCTTTTTCTACCCCAGCGTTTGGCACAACAAACTAAAACCAACACTGTGTAAAATGAATGCACATACAAAAAACAAGCTGCTATTAAAATTAACATTTACAATCAAGTATCTGGCACTGTGGGTTAAACCACAGAGCCTAAGACTTGCCGATCAGAAGGTCGGCGGTTCGAATCCCCGCAATGGGGTGAGCTTCTGTTGCTCGGTCCCTGCTCCTGCCAACCTAGCAGTTCTAAAGCACGTCAAAGTGCAAGTAGATAAATAGGTACCGCTCCGGTGGGAAGGTAAACAGCGTTTCTGTGCGCTGCTCTGGTTTGCCAGAAGCAGCTTAGTCATGCTGGCCACATGACCCAGAAGCTGTACGCCGGCTCCCTCGGCCAATAAAGTGAGATGAGCACCGCAATCCCAGAGTCGGCCACAACTGGACCTAATGGTCAGGGGTCCCTTTACCTTTACCTATCTAGGAGCAGGACACTGTTTACCTGGCACCCAGTTATAAAATGTGGGTATTGCCCCACACAGAAGTTCTTGTCTCCAATATTTGCTTGTGTACCTTCCAGAGGGTTGAGGCACCTTGGGTGTTGATGATCTCTGAAGACCAAAAAATGGTTTAGATGGACTTTACAGTGAAGCAGATGAAGGGAGCAGTCCCCACACCTGACCTACAAGCATTCATTGTACACGGATGCCTGAACAGGGCAAGAGTATTTAGAAGAGGATGGAAGAAGCCGAAACAAATGTTAGCATCATGAGAGAATTAATACACTGCTGCTATGAATAAGTTTCTACTCTGGCTGAACAGGAACAAAATGGGTGTTGCTGCCATAAGTATGCTGCTCCACATACATTTTTGGGGATCAGCACATTTCCAATAAGTAACTTGTCACATTCACTTTGATGACTCAAAAGCTATCCTGCCTTCCCACTGCGTCTTCTGCAAAGCCTCACCTTCTTATGTATCTCCATCTCACTGCACTTGGAATTTCTCCAAATGTCGAACGAGACATATGCCCCTCAGGATGCTAAATCTCTGAGGCTAAATTGTCAGAAAATCTTATGCCATTGTGTGGGAAATCATATGTTTGCCAACTACGTGAAGCAACATCCTCTTAATGGCTCTGAAGATTTAATTAAGTTGTGCCTGTTTAAAGAGACATCCTACTGTGTGCTTTTAAAGAAAAACACATTAATGTTGGTGGGGTTGGATTCCCCCCCTCCCTCAGTGACACCAAAGATCACCTGTAACCTGAGCTGACTCAGTTAAGTTTCCCAACAAGGAGAAAGGCCAGCAAACAAGGAGCAAAGAGATGGTGTCGGTTTCAGTGACAAAGTTCTGCATAGTTAGAAAAAGACAACTTGGAACATTTTCAAAACATAGGCAGATAAATGACTCCTATGAAAAGGAAGTGTGTAACTTGCTGTGACCTGTACACAATGCTTTCCCTCTTTGCTTTTCAAGATAGAACCCCCTTCTTTCCCCCTCAACAAAAACAACTTCTTATGCCTACTATTAAGGACATTATTAGAAGCAGGTAAGCATTTTGTCTACATTTCAAAACAGCATGCCATAACAATCACAACATTTTGCTGGTGATAGGCTCAGTCCCAATAATGCAATAAATCTAACATTTTTAGGGAACGTGCACAAGTAAAACAAAGTTTTGAGGCGGGGAAATAGATTCATTTAATGCAGTTAATTTATTCAGTCAGTCACAGAGGCGGCTACTTCAATTTTAAGAATACAATACAATTTAAAAACAACAACACTAAATTCTATTGATATTGGGGAAATACTCTAAAGTGACAGGGTTTTTTTAAAAAAAAAACTTTAAAAAATGAATGAGCCTTTGGATCTAGGTTTCCAGCTCTTTCTTGGCAAGCTCTTTTATAAACTTTTATGTATATGTACATGCATTATCTAAATGCATTATCTAATATGTACATGTATTATCTTATGCACATGCATTTCTAAAAGCTGCATTTCTGCTCCACCACAAAGTAAACTATAAGACAGCCACACTATGTGGTGGCCTGTATACAAGATTGACCTAATTATAAGGTCTTCCCCTCACAAATAAGGAGGAATGATTGCATGAATAAAGCCATCATGGGAAGAACTCATTAGGAGAGGAATTCAGCATCATGCTAAGTCGATCGTTCCACCAGGGCAAGCATTTTGGCTTGCCAGATGGACCGATTCCCCTCTTCTCTCTCTGTTTTGGGACTTCATCTGACCTCCCAAGCCAAGGGGGGTGCACACAGGGGAGAAGGAAAGCCCCACGGCACAAACAGAATTCCTTTTGCAGGACTCATTGGGTGAATCCCACCCTAGGTCTTCTTCTGCCCACACAACAATGGGAATACCTAGCCCCACCTCCCTGCCAAATCCTTATGCTTTACCCTAACCCTTCCACACATTGTAGGATAAGTGTTAGTGGCAAGGAGTCTGCTCTACTCACTGCTGGCATGATCAGGGGTCTAAATTGCATGGAGAGCCTCCACTGTTGCAGCAGAGTCTTTGCTGCAGACATTGACCCTCTGATCAATGGTGGGTTGGGGGTGGGTCAGGGCAGGGCAGAGCATGTAGTCATGACAAATGGTGCCAGCATGTCATGGTATTCTAAGCACCATATAGAGAAGGAAAACTGTATAGAGCAACAATCACATATTAATTACTTCCGGTGCAGTACACTCAGCCAACCCGATGTACCTCAGTGGAAGCCTACCAGGATGTGTTTGAACCAGACCTCGGAAGCCTTCAAAAATGGAGTTTGGTGCCATCCCATGTGCCTGGCGTATCCAAATGTGTTACTCTCATTGTTCACAGCAGGGTTTCATTGACTGACCAATTCTTGCCAGTGTTTACTGTGGTATGGTAAGTTGTCCATACGCACTGAAAAACTGGAAATGTGATGTGTAGTGAGTTAATCTAAAGCATTTGTACTGTGCTCTCAAATTCAGTCTACCCACCCACATTTTTACACTCCTTCAGGGTCACGAGAAACATGTTTTCCTCTAAGGCGATCTCCCTCTTTTTTACATTGAAGAAAGAGTATAAAGGCATCGAAACTACATTTTCCCTCACCAGCTTATCAGAGAACCATAAAATTATGCAAAAATTGCATATACCATTATCTGCAAGGATATATTTTTCATTAACTCTGACAGTGGCATACAAGCTCTAGTTTTGAGAAGTGTAGTGATATATCCATTGTCTTCTCTCTCTTTTTTTAAGGCTGGGAATGAAATGAAAACTTTTCTAAAAATCTGGTAAGCAATAAGTATAGTTTTCTAATACCATTAGATGCTGTTTTAAAGATCCCAGTTTTCAAGTGAATGCAGCACTTATAAAAAGTGCCATAGATTGACAGCCTTTGAGCATGAAGTTTTCTGTTTATCTTCACTATAGAAACAGAATGTGTATGCTTACACTATATTGGTCTGCTAACACTTCAGCAAATCACTATCACAAGGCCACTAGAATGGCCTTGTGGTTTGACCTTTATTAACGTCCCTAAGTGCACACACACACACACACACACACACACACACACACACACAATTTAAGCCTGTAGGCCATAGAATCATAGAATCATAGAGTTGGAAGAGACCACAAGGGCCATCGAGTCCAACCCCCTGCCAAGCAGGAAACACCATCAGAGCACTCCTGACATATGATTGTCAAGCCTCTGCTTAAAGACCTCCAAAGAAGGAGACTCCACCACACTCCTTGGCAGCAAATTCCACTGTCGAACAGCTCTTACTGTCAGGAAGTTCTTCCTAATGTTTAGGTGGAATCTTCTTTCTTGTAGTTTGGATCCATTGCTCCGTGTCCAGAGACACTATTGATCTGATCTGTGTCCGAAGACATCTTGTAAGTCCAAGGTCCATCCATCGATAATGCTTAGAAGCTGCTGTTTATGCACTGTTCCTAGCTTTGACACTATGCATGTACTTTACAATTACTGAGCAGTTAGAAATCGTGCCTTATAACTGATATGAAACACAACATGCATTCACTGTTCGGAACATATACAATGAAATTTGGATAAGCATGGTTACAAGTTGCTCACCTGTATCTTATAATGAACTGCTGGCTAGGAATTTACAAATGAATTCCTAAGATGACAGGCATCGTTTAAGTGGTGCTTGAATGCCATTTTTAAAAATGTTCAGATCCAGGTGTAACTTTCAAATGCACGCTAGCCTTTAAAATTGCAGGACCACAGGATTCAAAAATGCCCAAAGCCCATATAATATAATAATAATAATCATGTTTATATGTTTTCACCACCAGCAAGTGGAGCACTTAAAATAAAATAGAATAATGGCCATAGCACTTTATACTGGAATGACACATGGGACCAATTACACTAAAATGTAAACCAACATAAAATCTATTTAAACCAATAAGAGGGGGAAAGCGAGAGAAAGGGAAAGATATACCAAAAAAACAAAAAAACCACCACCCCTAACACTGAGCTCCCTAAGGCATCTGGTGATTAAGAGTGTTTCAGGTTTCTGGATGTGAAGAGGGAAAAGCCAAGATAAGTTCATCAGGAGCAAAAGGCCACTCACCCAGCTGCTCTTTTGTTCATGTGGCATGAGGGTTCAGCAGTTGACTGGACCAAGCGTTAGGCTCAGGCCTTGCACAACCCAGCCAATCAGAATGAAGTCTGGCATATATAAGGTGCCCATATGTTCCTGACGAGCCACAGCAGAGAAAGAATCTCCTGGTACCGGACAAGAACAAACAGGCATGGCCCTGTGGCGGGCATAACTTGTTCAGCCCTTATTAGAAGCATAAAGATTGGTGGGCAGCACCATTTACCTTTCGGGAACTCTTTTCGTATTTGCTGCTTGGGCTATTGTGATTATCCAGGGAGAAGGGGCCATATCTGAACTGCCATGTCCATTTCTGCCTGTAAGTCATGGAAGCATTTGTATATAGATCTTTGATGTGCATTAAAGCCTTTTTTCCTAGACACTGTGTTATCCCTCATTAAAAAAATTCTGGGCTCCTGCAAATGTACTTGCAAGTGCATTGGCAGGAATAATTTCCACCTATGCAAAGAAGATGTCATTTAAGAGAACAAGTTCCCATTAAGGCAAAATCTCCTGTGTTGCTCCTGTCATTCTAGTTGAGGAGGAAAAGCTGGTGCCGTCTTCAACCAAGGAAAATGTTTTCTTGACTGTAACACTGAGCAGCACACAACAAAACCTGCTTATCTGGTGAGATGACAAGGGTATTGCCTCCCACGCAGTTCTGTCCAGGCATTTGATGCGCTTTTTTTCTCCATTATTTTAGTAGCCCGCAATTACATTCCTTGCCAGTCATAAGGATCAAACTGAGCTGTGTTCTTCGTTTCGTAAGGTGGGATAATCAGATGTGAGGTCTTGATGAGCTGAAGATCTTTTAGTCTATTCTCAGATTAATATGGTAATAATCATGGGATGTGAACCTGAACAGAATCGTATTATCTCCCACGAATGCAGATTGCTTTATGTTAAGTTAGATTGTTAAGAGATTTGTCATCAACTTTTCTTTCAGCCACCTGCAAGCTCTCTAGAGTTGTGTCTGCTTTATTACACAACCTTGCAACAGTACTCACAGATCCCCTGGCTAGGGAGGCAAAATTTGATTGCAGAATGTATCCATCTCCCAGCATCCATAACTTCCCTTTCCATTGTCATTTCTAAGGAAAGTGTTACCACAGGGCTCCCCAGCCTACTGGTTTGTTTATTCCTTCCTAATGGGTCACTCAAACAACACGTCTGGTGAAGAGTTGATTTTCAATTTTGAATGAAATAAGGATTGTAGACCAGGTTGTCAAACGAAAGCAAAGCAGGTGACACAACTGAGAGCCAGAGTAACGGGCGCTTCATCTTTTGCTATTTGCTTCTATTTGCGACTCTTGCTACCTTCGTTTTTTGATTTTTAAAAAATAATATTTATTACTTTTAAACCTTACAAAAAGGAGAAAAGAAAAGAAAAAAGAAGAAAAAGCAAAACAAAAAACAATACAGTACAATATATAAACAATACACAACACAACATTAACACATTAAACAAAACGAAAGCAAAAACAGTTCAAAACCGCTACCTTCGTTTTTTAAAGAACTAATTCTACGGGATGTCCAAAGGCATGACGTAATCTTAAGTAGCAAGTGCTGACTTCTTTGCACAGTATCCTCCTGTGAAGATTCAGCAGGACCAAGTCCTTGATGGATCTGACAGATTTTGATTGTCTTCATGCCGATAAGAAAATGCATGCCCAGATGCATTAAAAGGGAGTGAGCCGCACAAAAGATGGACCCCTGTAGCTATTCTACAAATGCTGCAGGAAGTGATTTGATGCAACTGTTTAAAGGGGAGAAAGTGAGTGTGGGTTACATATGTGGAAGAAAACCACAACAAGGATTTCTGGCAAACCAACTGCTGGAAGTGCCACATGCTTGTCAGTGAACATCTTGGATCTTGCCTGCACTTCACAACTCAACCGTTTTTGAATGGATCTTTCCAAGCGCCATGATTAGAGGTGCTGGCAAAGCTTGCTGAGTGTGTACTGGCAGACGAGCTTTGGAGACTTGCTAAACTCCCCTCAATTTGCATGTCCTAAAATAATACACAAACTGAAACACAGCTATCCTTTGAAATTCACTATTCTCTGCATTTTGTGATGCCATTTTCAATTTTTGAAGAATGTGTACCTTAGGAGGAAAATGTACACAATAATGCATATATTTGTGAAAATAATATACAAAAATGCATTGAACGTGGGGAAATTGCTTGCAAAATTGTGTATATTTGGCAAAATTGCAGACAAACCTATATTAGGAGAAATGTGGCCAAAAATGCTGAGAATTTTTGTGTGAAGGCTTTTTATAAGATCACAAACTGATAGGGAAATGGTGTGTGTTAGGAATGTAAATAAATGAGGAACTGTGAGAAACCAAAATGGACAGATTTGTTTGCCCCTAGGTCTTGCTCCAAGTCAGCCAGCCTCCTTGATCCCCCAGTCAGCTTTCCCTATCCTTTAAGAATCTCACTTAATGGGCCAAGAGAAGCAATGAAGCTCTAGCTGGGAGAAGAGAGGCTAGAGATCTTTTTTCCTCTCTTTAACCTCTCCAGCACACTTCATGTAAGAAAAAAAGTGCAACTCTTAACAGTCACCAGGGTTTTCTGCTTTTCCACACTAGCAGTGCACCGAAAAGACAACGGGGTAAAGAAAAGTCTCCATCTTTCCCTCCTCTCATCTTACAGCCAGAGCACTACCATAGCTGATGCTAACCAGCAAGTGGTGCTTTTGAAAGGGAAGTGTGGGGGGTCAAAGGGCTGGCTGGGTGGTGAGGTTTGTGAAAGAGAGTGGATTTGGATTGGCTCTGGAAAATAAGCCAAGTTCTTGCTGGGTGTTTTCGGAAATAAAGGTAAAAGTAAAGGGACCCCGACCATTAGGTCCAGTCGCGGACGACTCTGGGGTTGTGACGCTCATCTCGCTTTACTGGCCGAGGGAGCCGGTGTACAGCTTCTGGGTCACGTGGCCAGCATGACTAAGCCGCTTCTGGAGAACCAGAGCAGTGCACAGAAACGCCGTTTACCTTCCCACCGGAGTGGTACCTATTTATCTACTTGCACTTTGTGCTTTCGAACTGCTGGGTTGGCAGGAGCTGGGACCGAGCAACGGGAGCTCACCCTGTTGTGGGGATTCGAACCGCCAACCTTCCGATCGGCAAGCCCTAGGCTCTGTGGTTTAACCCACAGCGCCACCCGTGTCCACATTTCCATTTGCCCTGCTTCTTTCCCCCGGAGAAACCTGCCATTTAGCACTAAATCGGAACAAACAGCAATCAGGTTTTCCATGGATTGCCATTTCACAGAATTATAGAATTGTTGAATTATAGAATTTGTTCTTATTTAGCACCAAAGAGTGGGCTTTCCTGGGGAAAGCAGCAGGGCAAAGGGAAAACCACTCAGAACTGTGCCTGGAAAGCATGGGGAAAACAGAAAACAGCTTGCACATGTGTTTTCTAGGCAGCAGAGGTGGGGAATCTTTTTCAGGCAAAGGGCCTTGTTCCCTTCTGGGAAACCTTTTGAGGGCCACATGTCGGTGGTGAAGGGGCCAGAGACAAAGGTGTGCAGAGAAATGAATGCAATGTTTGCCTTTGCTGTTGCTGCTGTTTAATCGTGTCCGACTCTTCGTGACCCCATGGACCAGAGCACGCCAGGCACTCCTGTCTTCCACTGCCTCCTGCAGTTTGGTCAAACTCATGCTGGTAGCTTCGAGAACACTGTCCAACCATCTTGTCCTCTGTCCTCTTCTCCTTGTGCCCTCAATCTTTCTCAACATCAGGGTCTTTTCTAGGGAGTCTTCTCTTCCCATGAGGTGGCCAAAGGATTGGAGCCTCAGCTTCAGGATCTGTCCTTCCAGTGAGCACTCAGGGCTGATTTCCTTCAGAATGGATAGGTTTGATCTTCTTGCAGTCCATGGGACTCTCAAGTGTCTCCTCCAGCACCATAATTCAAAAGCATCAATTCTTCGGTGATATGGTCCAGCTCTCACTTCCATACACCACTACTGGGAAAACCATAGCGTTAACTATACGGACCTTTGTCGGCAAGGTGATGTCTCTGCTTTTTAATATGCTGTTTATCATCGCTTTTGCCTTTGTACAGTAGGCTAATTTCTACACTCACACTCACGTTCCTCTCTATCTTCCTTCCAGACAAGCAAGAGGGTTTCGAGGTGCATTCCAGCCAGACAAAACTACTTGGGATGCAAAGACATGCCTACAAGGGCATGAGACCTGAGAAGTGTTCTGAAGGCCAGATAGTGAGATGCTTGGGATATTGCATTTAGTCCCTGGACCTGATGTTTCCCAGCCCCACCATAACCAACATGATGCCATCCAGATGTTGTGGACTTCCAACTCCCATCATCTGTGACCATTGTCCATGCTGACTGGGAATGATGGGAGTCAAATTCCAACACCATTGGAGAGCACCATGTGGGCTACCCTGGTGCAGTGGTGGCTGGAACCCACTGGGACTGGTGGAGCAGACAGGGGCTGATCTACTATGAAACTAATGAAGCTCCAGGGTCCCTAATCCCAGAGGGCCCCCAGAAATGACTTTAGTCCACATTGTTTTAAAAATACTGGGTTCTAGTAGACCCCATTTGAGTCATGTGCCTCAAACTGATTATTTTGATGCATATATTTCAACAATCTCAACATCTGAGAGTCAGTAGCACAGGTTTTGTGAAGATGTGATGAACTGTCATTCCTTGAAGAAGGTAACAGTGGTTGCCCAGACCTCGTTGCTGGCTGTAAAGGGGGCCCCATGCTTCAGGGCCTCCAAAATGTAGGTCTGCCACTGAGGGCAGAGAGCAAGGAGCCCCAAAGTAGGTGGAGCCAGAGCCAATGACAAACAGAGTCACATGATTCTATGTTCCACTCCCCACCCACCCCCGCTGAGCTCTACAACAGCAATACTGAAGCTAAAGAGGAGGAAACTGACAGCCACACCAGCCCTCTGGACTGGTTGTATGTGAGAGAACAGGTGTGCCTAATGGACCAGCCTCCACCGCCCTCATGCCTAGGTTTAGGAATCCCAATAATTCTCAGTAACATGACAATACCACAGATATCAGGGTTCTTTGCAGAATGTCTTAGAAGAGCTTCAGGCAGATGTAAATGCATGATATAGATTGGCAGCTCATGCTGTCTTATAGATATCTAAGCCATGTAAGGCCAGACGAAATTAATGAGAGTGTTATAAATCTAGATTAGGCATGCAAGCCCAGGATGAGGCAGTCAGTCAGGAATTGCAGCAGACCTAAAACTGCTTCAGTGTTGGGAGTAATATTTGAAGCACTGATGTGTCCTCAACTGTATAAACATAAACTTTAAAACCTGTTTCTGTCCAAGAGGGCCTCCCCAAAAGTTAGACAAGGGAGAACATAGATAAAAGAAAGGAGACCATAGAGGGAAATGTGTTGAATTATACGTGCATTTTCTATAGATGAACTTGTGTTTATTTTGAAGAGGATTGGTAATATTTATCTTACACAAGAACTGTATGCATGAATATTTAGTGTAATTAAACTTTATGTACAGGAAAGAAAATGATCAAGTCCACCATTCTGAACTAAATTAGCTATAATTAGTTGAAAAGGTTCTTTTACTCTCCCATTTCAGGCTGTTTCTATCGTAACTGGATCTCCAATTATACAGCAGGTTCAAATGCTTTTTCTAAAATCCTATTGGAATTCTGAAAATTACTGGTTTTGCAGCCATAACACAGTTGCAGTATTCCAAAAGGATGATTTCCTTCCATTTTGTTCAGTGTTGTTCTTTTTAAAAAAAGAAATAAATGCTTCCTGAATACAAAACCATACCCATTCTGAATATTCAAAGTGTTGTGCGTAATTTTACAGCTTCTTTTTATATCATTTTGTCCATTGAATCCCCTTTTTAAAAAGAACAATTTTCTAGGATAAAACATTATCCTAAGAGCAGCTTTACTCTCACTGATATGATGATGATTGGGAAATTTAGATTCCCGGCATATGAATACATTCGAAGAGGATCTCTCTTTCCCACCCCATACCCACAAAATCTAAGCTACAGAAAAGAGCTCAAGTATATTACAAATAAATAATCAAGCACCTTTTCAGAAATATGCCGTGCATAATAAAGTCATGCTTATTCAAAAGTGGCCAGTTTGGTCTCTTCAAGAACACAGATCACTCTTCTCCCCACCTTCACCCTCCCACCCCCCATCAGTGTTGATTTTTTAACTGGGTGGTGGAAGCACCAAGGTGACAGGGCTGTGAACAGGTAAATCGTCCAGGAATAGAAATGTATTCAGACATGGAGCCAGCTGGTGTTGTGTTGCCTTCGTGTCAGTGATCCATGTTGCGTTCTGTAATAGGGACTGTTCAGACAGTCTGTTGCACAGCTGTTCTCCCTTAAAAATGAAAAGCCAGGTCTGTTAGTGGTATCATTCGACAGGTATTATAATGACAGTAAGGTTTTCATCCCATTTTATTTTAATGTAGTATATATCTTATTGGAATGAATCAAGGAAGGGGAAGTTAGTCTTGTCTCTTTCCAGCTTTTCTCTCTCCTTTAAACAGTCCCATGGTTTGGGCAGTGGGGATGAAATTAATCACAACTTTTGACCAATTGTTTCCCAGCTTGCTGTTTTGTCTCCTTTTTCTTCATGCAGTTGGTGGGATCTAGACTTTGCTCCTCTGCCAGTGAGTGGAAAAGGCGCCATCTTGAGCCCAAAATTGGAGGGGTGGGGCAGTGCTGAGTGTAACATCATGTGCCCAGTGTGCGACAAGCACATGTGTTGTTATGTGCACGACATGTCGTGTGTGTGATGTCACAGCATTTGGGAGGAGGCTGAGCATGGAGCACAGTGCGGTGTAGCTTCCTCTTTCATGCCCAGGAGGAGCCAGCCAGTGAACCACACTGCGCTCAGTGATTAGCCTCCTCTGGCCCTTCAACATTGAGGGGGCCTGGCCCTGTGCTAGCAGATTTTGAGGGGGCCAAAAACACCTCCACCCCTAGGAGTTGGCGTGCCTGGTGAGTGGTGTTTACTCCCAGAGTGGAGTTCAGCTGAATCAAAAGCCTTCCATGGATAGAACAAGCTTTTATCTATGGAAGATTAAAGTGTCTGGATCCGGCTCAACAGAAAGAAGTACCGTATTTTTCGCTCTATAAGATGCACCAGACCACAAGACGCACCTAGTTTTTGGAGGAGGAAAACAAGGAAAAAAATATTCTGAATCTCAGAAGCCAGAACAGCAAGAGGGATCACTGTGCAGTGAAAGCAGCAATCCCTCTTGCTGTTCTGGCTTCTGGGATAGCTGCGCAGCCTGCATTCGCTCCATAAGACGCACACACATTTCCCCTTACTTTTTAGGAGGGGAAAAGTGAGTCTTATAGAGCAAAAAATACGGTAATTAAAACCTGCCTGACAGCAGAAGATTTTAAGAGATGGTTCTAGCTAGGCAAGGAGTTCCAAAACTCAGGAGTGTCCACTAAGAAGCACATGGTCACCATCTTCATTGTTGTCTTCTAAATCATCAGCAATTCTAAAATTGATGTTCTGCCCTTCATTGGTCAGTTGGCATTCCCTGCATGTCTCTGATTGATAGAGCTACATAATCATTGCAATATTGTAAGCTTCCAGTCTTGACTGGAATTCCGAGGCAACAAGTGCAAAATAAATGTTTTTTTAAAAGGGAGGGAAAGAGCACACATTTCCCTTTGCATATATCTATGGAACTCTCCGGAATGTCAGTGATGATCATAGGAAACAAGCTAAATTACCAGCCTAACATGGTTCATGTCGTGTAGAATTAGGATAGTGGTCATGTACGATTCCATTCATTTCGATGTGGCTTCTATAGAACAACAATCTGGGGAATTGTGACCTAGATGTCCATCATTGCCAACATTCTTCTCAGTTTCGGCAGGTCTGCAAAAAACAAATCTGCTGCAAAGGCTCATTTTCTTTGTATCTACCACTTGGTGATATTTCACCCAAATGAGGAAAACCCACATCCCCAAGCTTTCTAACTGGAAATAAAGCACACCAAACAACCAAAAGGAAAACTGGAATGCCTCTTTTAAGAAGATCGTGATAAATGCTTGACGGAGCCCAGCATCGGTTAGACTGAACCCAGCACTGCTAGGCATCTCTGTTGGGCTTATCAGTTGGCATGAATCCTGTGGAGGTGTCATGGAGGGACGGGATGGTTGGATCCTGGGGAGGAATGGAAGGAGCTCAGGCAGTTGGACCTGGGTGACCCTAGCAGGATTGGTGAGGTGAAATCTGGACTCCAAGAAGTGTCTGGAGAGGAAGCCAGCAGTCCAAGGAATGAAGAACTGGATCCTCTAATCACACACCTCCTGCTGCAGAGTGGCCCTTGGCACCTCCTTCTGCCAGCAAGGAGCTTGTTCCTCTGAAGGAGACATCTGAAAAATGGATGCTGAGTCAGTGCTGATCCCATCTCCACCTCCAAGGGCAGTAATGACCAGGACATCACTGATAATGTAATTCCTTGAGGGGGGGGGAGAGAAAGGGGGTAAATCCCATTGGTCAAGTGGAAGTCAATTAGTCTGCACAAAGCTCTACTTGGAATACAAACCTAGGTCAGCTCCTAGGTCAGCATACATTTTCTCCTAGAGCCTGAGGAGAGGTGCACTATGACAGAAAAAATGGACAGCAGCAATGGGTTGGTTATCATTTGTCCAACTGCCTTGCGTCTGTGACTTGGATAATGGCACTGCCATCACGTCCTACTTCCATAGGCATCTGGTTGGCCTCTGTGAAAACAGAATGCTGGATTAGATAGGCCTTTGGCCTAATCTAGCAGGGCTTTCTCTCTTTTTTGCCTGATTACTGTCACCCTCAGCTCTTGGCTGCCACTGACTTGTGGAAAGACAACCGAGTGCATGCTGTAAGGAGGTGTTCTCCAAGAGTGCTGTCCTGCTTGCTACGGGGGTCAGCTTCACTATGAGTTCTCTGCAAGGGATGCACTAGTAAAGCAGCATCCAGCAGGATTGAACCCATCCTGCTCTCTGAAGTGAAGGGGTGTGGAAAGGAGACCCAGCATCTCCCTGCTTTACTATCTCCCATGTAGGGTTTCACAAACCATAATCAAACATGAGCCCCTATCCCCAAACTGATTTGCCATGCACAGCCCTAGAAATCAACAAATTAAATTATCCATTTATAAATCTTAGTATCTTTCGGTTTCTTCAAATTCCCGAGCAACACTGGGTAATTTCAGCTAGTTAACATGTAAAGTCCTGAACAGCCTGGAACCTAGCTATTTCTTGGAGTGACTCTTCCCATACCAACCAGCCAGAGTCCTGAGACTGATGGGGTTTGTGTGTTACCACCCCATCCATTGTTGCAGCTTGTCACATGGAGATGTGAAGCACAGCCTTCGCTGCAGTTGCATCACATTTATGGGACTCCCTCCCCCTAGAGGCATGGGGAGCTATTACAGCATTGGGATTTTGGTGCATGGTGAAGCTATTCTCATTCCCCAAATCTTTTGGACGCCATGCTTAGGCTGTTTCAGTCCTACCCTGTCTCTTTTCAGCATTGCTTTGTTGATTACAATTCTTTAATTGCTGTGGCTTTATATTGTATTTTAGGATTCACATTTATATTGTTTTCAGATATTTATTTACTTACGAAATTTATTATGCACCCTTCATTGTAAGGTCTCTGAGCACATGACAACAATAGAAATAAAAACAAGCAAAGCAATTCAAAATAAGAAGCAGCACTGTATAGATTAAACAGTCTATTTAAGAGTGTCACTACTTTCAGACAAGTGCAAAATCTAAGGGAACTGTAGCAAGGCTTTGCATGCCAGGCTTTCAAAAACGGAGGATGGCTACATGTTGCATATGCCAACTTAATGGCTGAGTTAATCATCTGTGGAGAATGTGGTATAGAAGCATAGTTTGGACTGCTGGTGTGAACTTGTAGCTAAAAAGGCACCGATCTAAAACTACATAGGCCTTTGCTCTGTCCAGCAGGGGTCTCTTAAGTTTTTATCCTTCTTGTTCAAATCTTTCCTCAGCATGAGTTGACAGGAAGTCGCTGTCGTGCCCAACTACACATTACACACAGAGTTGTGTATATGGCTGACTTTTTTTTCAGTCAGGGGCAGCCAGGCACTGGGGGTGGCTTTAATCAGAAGCATAAAGAGAGAGAGAGCCCCGCTAGATTAAGCCAAAGGCCTATCTAATCCAGCATTTTGTTTTCACATTGGTTAATCAGATTCCTATGGAAGTAGGACATGAGGGCAATGCCATTCTCCCAGTCACAGAAGCAAGGTGGTTGGACAAAGGATAACCAACCTGTTACTGCAGGCCATTTTCCCTCTCATAGTACACCTCTCCTCAGGCTCTAGGAGAAAATGTATGATGGCCTGTACCTTTTCCCCTGTAGAGAGGTGAGCAGGTGAAGCAGCTTGAAAGAGAGGCTTTGTGAAATCATCCAGTAGAGAAAATGTGAACCACCCCACCTTACCATGGTTCCTGTTGACTTTCTCCAGAATTGTTTTTCTTTAAAATAATATTGGGGGAAAGTGACACAAAAGATACAGTTTCTTCTGCAACCCCCCCCCCCCGCTATCTGCAATCTGGTTTGTCTTTGGGGGTTGTTGCAAAGATTACTAAGAAAACAGATGTGAAGCGTTTACTATATGAACGCTAAGTATCATTATCATATAGATTTAATAGATGAGATCCTAATGCTAGGGCACGTCTGAGAATCCCTCAGCAAAATGGTGTCCGGGAGGATTTTTGATGAATTGGCAAAATGTCCAGGAAAACCCAGACATATTGCAAGCTACGCAATTTTTATTTTAAAAAATGTAAAAATAAAAATCAAAGAAAAGCCCCAAAATGAGTGTGTGGCTGCAGCGGGGGGGGGGGGTGTGAGATGCTCCCAAAGCTCAACAACTATGTCCGGATTTTCACTTTGGGGAATATGGCAACCCTATAAATGCAAAGTACTGCTTCTAGGATTGCAGCTAGATCTTTATTTCTATTTTGCTTAAAAGGGGATGGGGAGAGAGAGTGTGAGGTTTATAGCTCCTTTGACTCAACTGTGCCTCCGTTGTTAAAGCCCCCACAAAATCTGGGTTTCTCAATGGAAACAATGGTGCAGGCTCAGCTATGGTGGAACAATTTCCAAGTAATAATAACCAAAAATACACAGTTCTGCAGGAGAAATTATGTGCTTCCTTGCGTGGGAGGCGCATTTTATTCACAAGGAAGCAAGATGAATGCAAATCAGTTACATTTTGTAGGAAGAATTTATGAGCAATATGCAAATAACAGACAAAAGCAAATATCTTTGTTGTGAACATTTTTAATGTAATAGAGGCATCTTCACTGTCAGGTGCAGATTATTATTTTTTTGGTTTGTTTGTTTCTTATTGGAGAGGGAGTTTTATAGCTCCTTTGATTCACATGCAGCTGTTGACAATGAAATTACGCCACTTTTATTCCCCTGTAAGTTCCAAAATATCTCACAGCCTACATTTCGCATATGTGGTCCATAAATATGATACCTTTGGCATGTAAGACTATTATTGGGACTGTAGCCACCACTGCTCCCACTGAGGCACAAATTTCACAAAAATGGCAGGCCCATGTTGAGTTTGGCCACCTCTCTTGGTAAGGTGTTGGCACACTTCTCTTTGTCATCATGACATCACCACATTACACTTTTCCCATCCCCTGACAGTAGCAGCCAATGAAGAGGGTTCAGAATAGTATGCAGTGATGTCATGGACAGGCATGCCTAAATATATCTCTATTACACTGAAGAGGTGAAAACTCAGCACATTTTTTGGCAGCAGGCAGGCAGGCAGGCAGCAGGCAGGCAGACCACTGTTGAGATTAATTTTGCCCTTAAGGGGAGTGGCTGCAGTCCCAAGGATTGGTGGCAAAGCATCTGACTTGCATGCAAAATGTTCCAGGTTCAGTCCCTGTATCTGCAGGTAGGACTGGGTCTGTCCCCTGTCTGAAACCCCTGGGCTCGCTGCCAGTACAGTAGTTATAGACAGTGCTGAGTGTGAGATGGACCAATTGCCTGCTTCTGCATAGGACACCTTTTTCCGTTCCTAATAAACACCTATGATAAGGAGCACATCTCTATCCCCACCTCCCTACATAAGGCACCTGTGGGGAACTGCTAAGCTTTCAGTCCTGAGGTCTGGGAGGCAATAGTTTCTAAAAACTATTCTGTAGAGTGCTATTCTTCCCACTATTCCTGTATGAGACTAGTTTCATGACATTTCTATCCACGTGTGATGCTATCCAAAAAAGTAGCACCCAACTTTGGAAGTGAGATTGCAACTACTAAATATGCAAAAGAGAAGTGGCCAAATGTGAGACTCACAGATTGGCAATACAGCATGTACATATGAATCCTGTGCTTATATTATCAGTCAAGATGACTCAAAGGAAAAGGGGGGGGGTAAAATAACACCCGGAGTAGTACCACTCTTACAAAAAAACAAGGAAGTCTTAAAGTGACAATTGCAAATTTGAAGTCCAAGCTTCCCTTTGCTAACAAAGGACAGAATTAGGATCTGCAGTGGATATAGCCATCCCTTAAAACAGAATTTGAGAGACATTGCTCCCACTGTACCTCATTTGGACTTTTGTCATATCCAACAATTCTTCCAGGCATTCTCACCTTTTTAAACAAAAGGTTCTCACCCTTTTTAGAAACTGAAATCTATCCTAAATCTAGGATAGCTAAACAAACTGGGACCACGGAGCACAAAATCCATGAAGGACAGTAGAAGATAGAGTTGCCACACCGAAGTACCAGAGTATCGTGAATGTGAGTTCAGCTGTTGCTTGATTCTCATGGCTGAACAAGAGAGGCTGCAGTCACCCTCTGATATCATCAGCCTACACTGGGTACTGTGGGCCATTCAACAGGTCTGGAACCTAGGAAGCTCCCTTAGGAACCAGACCATGGGTTCCTCTAGCTCAGTATTGTTGACTCTGATTGGCAGTAGCTCTTCAGGTTTGCAGGCAAGAGCCTCTCCCCCAGCCCTACCTGGAGATGCTTGGAGCTGAATCAGGGATCTATTGCATGCGAAACATGCACTCTATCACTGAGCTGTAGCCCTTCTGCCTTGGCACACTGCTTCTTCTGCCATTTCTGATTCTGCTGCCTCCAGGCAACGCCCATTGATATGGGTGCAGAGCTGCATACCTACCCTCCATTACTTCTCAGCAGCAATGGCAGCTTAGTACTCAATAGTAGATTATTGTCCCAAGGCTGCATTCCTTTACCTACTTACCTGTTGCGGTAAAGCTCCATTGAATTCAGTGGGATTTACTTACAGTGCATTTGTACATGACTGGGCTGTAAATTTGATAATGTTCACTAGGCAGTAAGTAAGTTGCATCAGATGGTTATAATAAATGATTTTCAATTCTGATTTTATGAGCTCCTTAGACAGTTTTGCTACATCAGGTAGCATGTCATAAAGGTTTAAGGATGCAATCCTATCCTCATTTACCTGAATAAAATCTACTGAACTCAATGAGACTTACTTCTGAGTAGACATATATAAGATTGAACTGTAGGTGTATTTTAGAAGCAAACATAGGTATGATGCAGCCGATACTTTGAAGGAAGCCCATTCCTTCAAAATAGGGTGCATGGAAGTCAATGTGGTTCTACTACCCCATATGACTGCACTCCTATGCATACCTTCTTGGGAGTAACCCCCAGTGAATTTATTGGGACTTCCTTCTCAGTACATACACCTAGGATTAGGCTGCCATATAAATAAAGGATCTGGGAATGGTGCAGCTGCCACATCTTCTTCCAAGTATCAATGGATTTGCAAACTTTTAAAGGCAGAACATTTAGACTTTTGCTGCTTTGGAAAGTTCTTTTCATTATTTATTCTTTTACATGGAAGTTTTATATGAGAATGTTAGTCATTTCAGAGTAAACAACAGATGTTTGCACCTATATTATGGGTTAGTACTGAATCGGTATTAAACAACAATGAGACAACATGTCAAAAACATTAATGGTAAACAAATGTGTCAGCAAGGAGCAAAAATAATCAAAGTTCATTTCGTCTCTGAAAGAGACAGCAAAAAATAGCACCTTCTTAGTAGATCTGCTCCTGGGGTGGCATCTAAAGGCATTCAGAGAGGGGAGTGGGGATGAGCAGTTCCAAACGAAAACTATTTAAAAGAGCAACCCACCTGTCGCAGAAATATCTGTTTTTTCAAACTTTTTTTCTCAAATGCATTCTTCCTTCCACATACACACACAAAAAGAAAGAAATGGAAAGAAAAGAAATGAAACAGAATGTTGGTCCAACGCCAGCCTGGCAGCTTAGGCCAACTCCCCAAAGAGTTTTTATGCTGGTTTCTGATGATCTAAAGCTGCAGGGGAGAGAGGAAGCACAGCTTAATGAAGAGCTAATCTGATAGACCCTATTTTGTCCAGGAGTGTGGAACCTCCAACCCCAAAGCCTGATTAGGCTCACCAGGCTTTCCCCTTTGGTTTGCAAGGCCAGACCCTCCAAGTGTCCCTATTTTCCAGGGACAGTCCCAGGTTTACAAAAGCCATCTCAGTTTCTGATTTGATCCTGGGATGTCCCGCATTTCATTAGGACTTTCCTGTTTTCATCGGCAGGTACGGTAGGTTGTCCCGGAGAAATGTTGGCAGGTATGGATTTTTCTGATCCCTGAGCCATCTGAAGGCAGCCCTGTATAGAGAAGTTTTCTTAATATTTAATGTTTTGTTATGTTTTTTTCATATTGGAGGCTGCCAAGAGTGGCTGAGGCAACCCAGTCAGATGGGTGGAGTATAAATAGTAAAATTATTATTATGGAGTAGGATGTCCCTATTTTCACCGGAGAAATGTTGGAGGGTATGCAAGGCTGTTATAATAATAATAATAATAATAATAATAATAATAATAATAATAATAATAATAATAATAATAATATTTTATTTATACCCCGCCTTTCCCGGTTCAGAAAACTGGGCTCAGGACGGCTAGCAACAAATTTAAAACACTTAAGAACATAAGAAGAGCTGGCCTGAAACAGGCCAATGGCCCATCTAGTCCAGCATACAGTTCTCACAGTGGGAAACTGGGCTTGAGCGCATGAGTGCAGCAGCATTCTGTCCAGCTGCAATTCTCAGCAACTGGTATCCAGGGGTGCACTGCCTCTGGTAGTGGAGGTCATGCTATGCTGTCCTCCATGAAGTTGTCTAATCCTCTTTCAAAGCCAACCAAGTTGGTGGCCCTCGCAGCCTTCTGGGGGCCACATTCCAGTACTAGAAACGGCCAGACACAAAAAGCACATGGAGCAATAGAGGCAACACTGAATTTTGTAGAGTAGGGCTATAGTCCAGAGACTGTTCAGATCAGAAGTTTCTGCATGCCCTCATACCTCTCAAGGACACATTCCAGCCAGCAAAAGCACTTGGAGGTTGCAGAGCAGCTTGGCTGCCCCCAGGCTTGAGGATCTTCTTCCCTGCATATTTTACTTGCAAAATATATGTTCAAATAGTCCTGTGTATCGAAAATGGGTGTGGATTTTTGTTTATCAAACAGCAGTTCCTCTTTTTGCAACATTGAGGAGTCATATGGCAGGGAAATCTGCTGTTCAAAGGGGAGCACACATCCCTCCCCAAATGTTTTATTGATCATGCCCAAGCCCTATGTTCTTATATGTGCTGAAATATTTGAGAAGCTAAATGGGGTCTTGTCTGAGTGGGATAGGGATGTGGGGCCATACTGTATTCCCTAGATGATCAATCTTACTATAACATTAAAGCCACTATTTTGCTTATCACAAAATGCTAAGTCTAAATTAATATTAATAATGGAGACGATTTAATAGTTTGTAATCTTAGCACTAGCGACACAGATGCTTCTGCTCACATATTTACACTTTCATTGATAAAGTTAATTGATAACAATTCTTCAGCAAAGTCAACAGACATGGAATGTTTTTAGTTTTCTGTCCCAAAGGAGGTGATCTTTTTTGCTTCTTTCTGAATCATTTCCAAGTGAACTGTACATGACCTTGTCAACCTAGTGAAACAATTGAGCATCGAAATACATCCTCTCTGGCTTACAACTGGGCTTTACGTCTTGCCGCACCAGCCAGTAAGCTTCTTTTTTCAGATAGAATATAATAAATGGGGTGCCTGGGCAGCACGACACACTTAGCACTCTCCACTGTTAACAACCACTACCTTCCCATTGCAACATAATAAAGAGATGTGTTAATTTGATTTGGTTTATTATTATTATTTTTAAATAATATTTTATTAAGATTTTCACAAAAGAATTAACATCCACAAAAAAACAACAGAAAAGAGAAAAAACAGGCAACAAACATCAAGAAGAAAAAGAACAAAAAAAAGAAAAATACAAAAAATATTTGCATAAAAAAAGAACACTTTTTTACATTATTACCTTTCAAACCTTATTTTCTTTGCTTCCACCCGCCTTCCCTTCTTGTATTCTATTTTAAAAGTTAGTTCAGCAAGATCGTTTGATATTCATTCTGAATCCTTATCCCTCCCTTTATGGTCTTATTTATCTTAAACGCTAGAACCCCTTCATTTCATTTTCAGAGCCTTCAACATTCGTAAATTTTGCAATGTTTTTGTAGATAAACTTTAAACTTCATCCAATCCTCTTCCATCTGCTCCTCTCCTTGATCTCGGATTCTGCCAGTCATCTCTGCCAGTTCCATATAGTCTATCACTTGCATCTGCCATTCTTCCAAGGTGGGTAGATCTTGCGTCTTCCAGTGCTTTGCGATGAGTATTCTTGCTGCTGCTGTGGCATACATAAAAAAAGTTCTATCCTTCTTTGGCACCAATTGGCCGACTATGCCCAGGAGAAAGGCCTCTGGTTTCTTCAGGAAAGTATACTTAAATACTTTTTTCAGTTCATTATAGATCATTTCCCAGAACGCCTTAATCCTTGGGCACGTCCACCAAAGGTGAAAGAATGTTCCTTCAGTTTCTTTACATTTCCAGCATTTATTATCAGGCAAATGATAGATTTTTGCAAGCTTGACTGGTGTCATGTACCACCTATAAATCATTTTCATAATATTTTCTCTTAAGGCATTACATGCCGTGAATTTCATACCGGTGGTCCACAACCGTTCCCAGTCAGCAAACATAATATTATGACCAATGTCTTGTGCCCATTTTATCATAGCCGATTTAACCGTTTCCTCCTCCGTATTCCATTTCAACAGCAAATCATACATTCTCAACAATATCTTAGCTTTGGGTTCTAACAATTCTGTTTCCAGCTTTGATTTTTCCACCTGGAAACCATTTTTCCTGTCCAAGTTATAGGCCTCTCTTATTTGAAAGTAATGTAACCAGTCCTGCACCTTATCTTTAAGTTTCTCATAACTCTGCAATTTCAGCCTGTCCCCTTCTTGTTCCAAAATTTCCGAGTATCTCGGCCATTTAGTTTCCATATTAAGCTTTTTCAGAGCTTTAGCCTCCATTGACGACAACCACCTAGGAGTCCTACTTTCCAGCAAGTCTTTGTATCTCATCCAGACATTAAATAGTGCTTTCCTAACAATATGATTTTTAAAACCTTTATGAACTTTAGCCTTATCATACCACAGATATGCATGCCACCCAAAAGCGTTATCAAAACCCTCTAAATCCAATATGTCGGTGTTCTCAAGAAGTAGCCATTCCTTCATCCAGCAAAAAGCTGCTGCTTCATAATATAACTTAAAAGTCTGGCAGGGCAAACCCCCCTCTGTTCTTAGTATCAGTAAGGATTTTGTATTTTATTCTGGGCTTTTTGCCCTGCCAGACAAATCTAGAAATTTCTTTTTGCCACTTCTTGAAACAGTCCATCTTGTCAATGATTTGTAACGTCTGAAACAAAAATAACATTCTCGGCAATACATTCATCTTGATAACCGCAATTCTACCCAATAAGGAAAGCTTCAAATTTGTCCAAATTTCAAGATCTTTTTTCACTTCCAACCAACACTTCTCATAGTTATCTTTAAATAAGTTAACATTTTTTGAAGTCATGTTCACCCCAAGGTATTTCACTTTTTTAACCAATGATAAACCTGTTTCTCTCTGAAACTCTTCCTTCTCAATTGATGTCAGGTTCTTCTCCAAAACCATTGTTTTTGATTTGTTCAATTTAAAACCTGCCACCTGACCAAGTTCTTCTATTATTTCCAAAGCTCTGTTAGTACTGGGGATTGGCTCCTTTAATTTAATTTGATTTGGTTTACACACAATATTTGTGGGGCTGGATTTTGGAAGCAGGCTATACCCTTTGCAGCTGATTTGCAATTTGAAATGGGTCTGGACTATTTGAAGCAGACTCCTCAGGTAGCTGTAGGCCCTAGCGGCTAAAAGTGAAATAATTGTCAGAAATGGGGTTCACAGGCCTCAGATTCTACACAAGGGTGAGGGAAAGACATTTATTGCCCATGTTTCCTCTAAGGAGGTCTCGCCCTCCATAATTTATCCC
Source organism: Podarcis bocagei (assembly GCF_964188305.1). Taxonomy (NCBI): domain Eukaryota; kingdom Metazoa; phylum Chordata; class Lepidosauria; order Squamata; family Lacertidae; genus Podarcis; species Podarcis bocagei. The sequence continues at coordinate 38,095,346 of NC_138125.1, read as the reverse complement.
TAGGAAGTAGGTTAAGGTGGGAGACAGATACTGGCCCAAGATCACCGAGTGAGATTCATGACTGAGTAGGGATTTGAATGTTGATCTCCCAGGTCCTAGTCCAATGCTTTAACCCATGGGTAGGCAAACTGAGGCCTGGGGGCTGGATCAAGCCCAATTACCTTCCAAATCCGGCCTGTGGATGGTCCAGGAATCAGCGTGTTTTTACATCAGTAGAATGTGTCCTTTTATTTAAAATGCATCTCTGGGTTATTTGTGGGGCATAGGAATTCGTTCCTTTTTTCAAAATATAGTCTGGCCCCCCACAAGGTCTGAGGGACAATGGACTGGCCCCCTGCTGAAGAAGTTTGCTGAGTCATGTAACCGCTATACTGCATGACTCAACACACCCAAGCACACATCTTGCATTAATTACGGGATGGTGGTGATGGACAGGAGAATCTCATTCACACCACAAAAATCTCACCCATTGCAGAAGCCTACAATTCATACACATGGGACCACAGAAACTTGGTAGAGTTGTCTCCCATGCCCCCCTGCTTCCTAAAGCACCACCAGAGTGTCACTTACACTGATGAGGTCCCATGAACTTAATATTTGGTTATATGATTTAGCTCTACCTCTGAACCAGTGAAGGAAGTGAAGGTCCTGTGTGAGTTTCTGGAGGCGGTTGGAGGATGGATGGCAGCCAACAGATTGAGATTGAATCCTGACAAGACAGAAGTACTGTTTTGGGGGGATAGGAGGCGGACGGGTGTGCTGGACTCCCTGGTGCTGAATGGGGTAACTGTGCCCCTGAAGGACCAGGTGCACAGCCTGGGAGTCATTTTGGACTCAGCTGTCCATGGAGGCGGAAGTTAATTCTGTGTCCAGGGCAGCTGTCTACCAGCTCCATTTGGTGTGCAGACTGAGACCCTACCTGCCCACAGACTGTCTCACCAAAGTGGTGCATGCTCTGGTTATCTCCCACTTGGACTACGGCAAGGTGCTCTGTCTTGGGCTACCTTTGCAGGTGACCCAGAAACTACAACTAATCCAGAATGCGGCAGCTAGATCAGTAACTGGGAGGGGCTGCCCAGGCCATATAACACCAGTCCTAAAGGATCTTCATTGCCTCTCAGTATGTTTCTGAGCACAATTCAAAGTGTTGGTGCTGACCTTTAAAGGGCTAAACAGCCTCGGCCCAGTATACCTGAAGGAGCATCTCCTCTCCCATCATTCAGCCAAGATACTGAGGTCCTCCTCCGATGGTCTTCTGCTAGTTCACTCACTGCAAGAAGTGAGGTTACAGGGAACCAGGCAGAGGGCCTTCTCAACAGTGACGCCCTTCCTGTGAAACACCCTTCCTTAATATGTCAAGGAAATAAACAGCTATCTGACTTTTAGAAGACATCTGTATCAGGAAGGTTTTAATGTTTGATGTTTTAGTATGTTCTGATATATGCTGTGAGACGCCCAGATGGGTGGCATATAAATAAAATTATTATTATTATTATTATTATTAATAATATTTGTAGCTGACAAGCATCATACCCAGGTGGCATACCCATTTGCTACAGTAAATGTGCTTCTGAAGCTATGGTGACATAAGCCAAAGGGTGTTCCATTATGCTCAGCAATAGGAGTGGAATATCATATGTTATTGTAGCCTGGCCAACTATTTTCCCTATTGCATTTCATAGGATCAAACCTATCCCAAGGCATAGGTGACTACATAAATACTGAAGACCACAGTGCCACTCTCTCAGCATTGAGGCTTATAGATGGTCACCACTGCTGTAGGCAGTCCACATCATTTTCACTTCAAGTAATTAATAAAGCATGGATATTTGGTGTGGCACTTTAATCTCCAGCCACAATCTGGATTACATTTCTGTTCACACAAATTGGGGCCCTCAATTTTCACTGCTTCCTTCTTCTCACTGGTGAAAGCAATTCCATTGGATAAGGAGAGGGTACTCAATGATGACAGCAATAGAACGATCCATATACAATTCTACTCAGAAGAAAGCTTCATTGATTTCAATCGGAACTTACTCCCAGGTAAAGGTGTAGTGGGTTGCAACCTGAATCTCTTTGGCTTCATAGTAAGAGCATCCATACTATTCTTGCATGGTTTCAAGAGCAACCAAAGCCTATTTGTCCAAAATATGAAACAGATATATTCAAAAGGAGAGGTCAAAACTAATTAATTTCCATTTGGACAGGATGAATCCATTTCTCTTTGTGGTCGTCCTGTTCTGGCTGGATAGAATTACACTCCCCTCAAAGTACTAGAGATACCTCTTGATTCCACATTGTCCCTGGATGAAAAGGGCACAGCCAAGAACAACTGTCCCTTTTGGCAGTATTAGGCTGGTGCATCAGCTGCACCTATTCTGAAGTCAGATTGGTAGGGCCAAACAGCAGAGCCTTTTCAGTGGTGGCACCTGTACTTTGGAATTGCCTCTTCAGAGAGGCTCACCAGGCCTCCTTTGCCCACTTTCAGGAAACAAGTAAAGGCCTTTTTAAAATCAAGACAGTGATACTCTAGATTTGTATCTGCTGCAACGTTCAAAATAGTCGCTAGAAAATTGTTAATCTTAAAATGATAATGCGTCTGACTTTAAATTACACAGTGTGGGTTTCACTTGGCATTTTTGGATATTGTGTTTCAGATTGTTTATTATTGTATCATTTTACTTTGTTGTGAGATGCCCCTAGGTCCTGTTGGGCCATGTGGCTTAGGTGCAAATCCCAAAAATAAAATAAAAATAAATACAGCTATCACTATGGCTATTGTGACAATTACGAAGCATTTCTAATTAATGAAATGGAGAGTGAGCTCATATTCCTTCTGCCTGAATAGCTATTATTGCCAGTCAATGAATTGTAGCCTTAAAACAAGAGGAGGTCAAGAGGCTTATTTATCTAACACACTGAGTTCTATACATGCCTTAAAGGAAAAAAAGGGATGTAGGCTTTTTTTCCCCACCCTTGGGGTATTAGTCATGGTCCATGGTTCATGGGAAAAACGTAGGAAGTCTCAAAATTGTGTCCCTATTATTTCAATTTCTCTTAGACTTTGAATTCCAAAGTGAATTTCTTATTCTTCCTTTGTAATTTGGCCTAGAAGGGTACCAAGAGCCTTTGGAGAGCAACACCTGCAGTTAGTTACATTCAAAGGCACAAGTTTCTCTGAGGAGTTTCTGAACTGCTTGGTTATTGTCCGAGGAAGGATAAAGACCTAGGTTTTTTACCTGACTGGCAGAAACATTCCTGCCCCAAAAGGACTCTAAACATTGTTTTAGAAGTAATGAGTCCTGCTGGTTTTGTCCTGCAGGAGGCTGAAATCCCACAGGGAAACGTAGCTTGGAATAAAACAGAGAGCTGGAGCTCATAATGAGTTTCCTATCCACAGAGGCCACTGAGCTTTTATGCCGTTCTTTTTCTTCCCTGCAGCTTCAACAAAAGGACCCCAGAGTTGTGGGCAACACTCTTGCCCCTGAAGCACACAGAAAACTTGGCAGAAACGTACACTTCAGAAATAATAAGTGATCATTCTCCAAAATAAAAGCATAATAATAACTTCAACATAAGTCGAAGAAGAAAAAAGGAAGTTAACTATGTAAGCCTGTTTTGCCAACATGGAGGAAGGTGGGATGAAGCCAAGCAAGCAGAGCTGGTGGAAACAAGGTGGAACAAAGCGATGGGGGAGGAAACCAAAATACTAAGACCTGAGGCAAATAATGGAGGCTCTCCTGGGAAATCTCATCCGATAACATGTGGAAAACATATTCCCTCAGAATCAGTCCTTGATTGGTGGTCCCACAGAATTCCCCATCTGAGTGAATCTTTGACCAATCTGGAATCCCACACCCTCTTTCTAAACGCAAGATGGCACAGAATCCAGTCTTCCCCAGAGAAAACAGATGATGTCAAGGAAAGAGTCTACGTACATCTACTTTTAGGACAGAACAGTAAACACTAAATTTATAGGACAGTTATGAATTTTTCCAAATGAATGTCCTGTGATGATACCTCCGTTGGTTCTAGGGCCTGGTCCTTAAAGCTCAGAAGGATCACACTTAGTGACTTTGGCCAAATACACTGGAACATGCTGCATGGAAGCCATTGTGCAACTAGGAGTGGGAAACATAGGCTCTTACCTATAAAGACAACTTAGGGCAAGAACACATTGCAGGGGAGCTGCCAAAAGCAAGCTCTTTGTGGCAAGTGAGCCATGCCTAAGTGTTGTTGTTTAGGAGCATTTTTCTATATGGGGTTACAATATCATGTCCAGTGGAGTTGGTTCATAAGGGCAAATGGAGCGCTGCTCCACCAACTTCAGTCTTGCCATCTTACTTGCATCCAGTTCAGAAGATAGCATTGACTGCGTTCCTCCTCCTCCTCCTCCTTAGTCTTGGTATTGTCCCTTGTAGAACTCAGCAGGAAGAAGAAGGATGGGGCGATTCTATCCTCACAACAGTCCTGTGAGGTAGGTTAGGCTGAGAGAGTGATAGGCCCAAGGTCACCCAGTGAGCTTCATGGGGATTTGAATCCTGGCATTCTAGGTCATAATGCAACCAATTAACAAATGGTTAATTGCACCACGCTATCACATATTCAGGGTTGGTTTCATAAAATATAGAAACTGCTTATGATGGACACAGTATCTATGCAAATTAGTACCACTTTGCACCCCAGTTTCAAGGATGGTTCCACATTTGTGCTTTATGTTATCTCAAAAATGGGGTGTGGGTATGTAAAAGCCCTGCTAACCCTACATTTATACTGCAGCACTGACAATGACTTACTTTAAACAACAACAACTTAATATATGTTGAAGAAAGTAGCACACATTTATAATAAATTCTACAATATATTACAAATTAGCAAGTTCTCTGATAACTCTGAACAGAATGTACGTAAGTAAAAATTGTTGGTTAAGTATGACTGGGTGAAACATTGGTTAATATGCTGTTCTTTTGTAAAGGAAACTCTTCAAATTATAAATAAAATTAAGATGCCTCCTTTAAGTGATTGAGTTGTTTATTCATAACAGGTTGCAAGGCTCTGGTAACTTTTGATTTGCACTAAATCTGAACATTGTAAAAATGCCTGGCTTCATTTTTTTTGAGAAGGATTTTTGAGCCCAGGATTTAAATACTATTCCAGCAAAATATTTTAACTTTGCTGCTTCAGTTGCCCTCTTTAATTAGACAAGTCCAAAAAGTTTTACACTTGATTAGGAAAGGTACACTTGCCACTGACATTTTTGGCTGTTTACAATCTGTAACATATAAAGAGAAGTTTCGCAGACTAAACAGGATTAGCTTACAGGGGTATGAAATATAGCAATGGAACAAAGCCCTGAAAAAATAATCCAGTTGCTACTGTCCAGATGGCATGTTGTGGTATATAATAAAGAGTCATAAAAGAATAACAAAGGATTACAGCGTTTTTGAAAAGGAAGCACATTAGGGCAATTACACATACATAAAATACTTCCAAAATTTAAGAACTAGAATAACATGTAAAAATATCCTCCAGAAATACTGTTCCCATTAGAGAATAATAATAAGCTTTACAGGTATGACCCACAGAGTTAAGTCTCGCTTGTTCCCAGGAAAGTTTGCAGCAGTTTTAAGCTTTAGTCACATCAGGCAATATCTAATTGTGGGTCCCCACTTCCCTCTTCCCTGCAGCCCCCATAACCCCCCCCACACACACAATATGCTGTTTGGTCTTGCAAGAATGTGCAGTGTCTGAGAATATGTGCATAGAGCCGACGAAATAATCAGTGACTACTAATATTTGCAGGACGCGGGTGGCGCTGTGGGTAAAAGCCTCAGCGCCTAGGGCTTGCCGATCGAAAGGCCGGCGGTTCGAATCCCCGCGGCGGGGTGCGCTCCCGCTGCTCGGTCCCAGTGCCTGCCAACCTAGCAGTTCGAAAGCACCCCTGGGTGCAAGTAGATAAATAGGTACCGCTTACCAGCGGGAAGGTAAACGGCGTTCCGTGTGCTGCGTTGGCTCGCCAGATGCAGCTTTGTCACGCTGGCCACGTGACCCGGAAGTATCTCCGGACAGCGCTGGCCCACGGCCAATAGAGTGAGATGGGCGCACAAACCCCAGAGTCTGTCAAGACTGGCCCGTTCGGGCAGGGGTACCTTTACTTTTACCTTTACTAATATTTGCAATGGGATGCGGGTGGCGCTGTGGGTTAAACCACAGAGCCTAGGACTTGCCGATCAGAAGGTCGGTGGTTCGAATCCCCATGACGGGGTGAGCACCCGTTGTTTGGTCCCTGCTCCTGCCAACCTAGCAGTTCGAAAGCATATCAAAGTGCAAGTAGGTAAATAGGTACCGCTCCAGCGGGAAGGTAAATGGCGTTTCTGTGCCCTGCTCTGGTTCGCCAGAAGCGGCTTAGTCATGCTGGCCACATGACTGTACACCAGCTCCCTCGGCCAACAAAGTGAGATGAGCGCTGCAACCCCAGAGTCGGTCACGACTGGACCTAATGATCAGGGGTCCCTTTACCTTTTTACTAATATTTGCAGCCTGAAGGAGGAGAGAACGGGAAATCTAAATCAAGCTCTGCACCTCAGCAGCCAATCTGGTTTTCTTGCCCATCTCCTGACCTGACAACCATTATGATAACTTGATCAGGGAAGAATCTGCATATGCCTGACCCTGCCCACTGACTCTATTAAAGTGATTAGCTGCAAATATTCCAACAGGTGTCTCTCTGTGTGTCTATCTATCTATCTATCTATCTATCTATCTATCTATCATCTATCTATTTATCTATCATCTACCTTGTGTCCTGCCCTTCTTCCCAAAGGAGCCCACATGTGAAGCTGCCTCCTGCTAAGTCTCAGTATTGGTTTATCCAGATCAGTGCAGTTGACACAAGTTGGCAGTGGATCTCCAGGGTTCCAGACGGGAGTCTTTCTCCCTGGACGTGGTTGAACCTGGAAACTGCTGCATGCAGAATCTGTGCCCTTCCACTGAGCTAACAACAACTCCCTGGGTACTCTCTCATGTTCAATTCACCAGTCTCAGTGGGATTAAGGACCCATTGGGTCCAAGACTTCTAGGCATGGGTCCAAGAGGTTTTTCTTTTGGCCTGCCAGTTTCCCTGGGAAAACCCACTGTTTACTACTGAGGAAGGAAACACCAATCAGGTTTCCTGTTCTGATTCAGCAGCAAACAGTGGGTTTTCCCAGGGAAAGCAGTGAGACAAAAAGAAATGCCTCCAAATCATGGACCAAACAGAAGAAATCATGGGACAAAGGCAAGTGTGCATTAGCCCCAAGTGTGCCCAACTCTGTGTTGAATTATGACCTTTCATTGTACAGAAAAAGACTAGCTTGGAGAAGGGAAAGGCGATATGTACATTTAGCACACACTTTTGCTTGCTTGTTTGTAGCGGGTCTCCACTGCTTCCTTCACAGCTCATCATAAGCTGCTATTTAAACTTCCTCAAGTTAAAAGAGAAACTTGTCCTATACATTTTTTTCCGGGAGAGCAAGAAGCCAAACTGCAGAGGTACATGGTCATGTGGACACATGACCTAAGGGTACATTTCCTAATTTATTTACTTGTATTTACTTGTATTTCTTTATTTTTACCTTTTTGTCCTATTACTCTACCTTCCCATAGGGCCTCCAAGGCAGCTTTCAATAAATGTATTTATTACGAT